>NC_091951.1:334067770-334262312 GCF_031021105.1 Erythrolamprus reginae | reverse complement strand
GGTATCCCCTGTAACCTTTTATTTATTTATTTTATTTATTTATTTTGTCCAATACACAATAATACACAATGAAGGTAATAAAGGACACCTTCCAGGAAACAGAATTAGAGAAAGAATAGAAGAGAGAGTATAGGATAAAATAATCAATGAGAGAATAGAAGAAAAATATAGGGAAAGAAGGGAAGATATATGGGATATAGGAGAGACAATAGGACAGGGGTCGGAAGGCACTGTAGTGCACATGCATGCCCCTTACTGACCTCTTAGGAATCTGGAGAGGTCAACCGTGGACAGTCTAAGGGTAAAATGTTGGGGGTTAGGGGATGATACTACGGAGTCCTGTAATGAGTTCCACGCTTCAACAACTCTATTACTAAAGTCAGAGTTTTTACAGTCAAGTTTGGAGCGGTTAATATTGAGCTTGAATCTGTTATGTGCTCTTGTGTTGTTGTGGTTGAAGCTGAAGTAGTCATTGACAGGCAGGACATTGCAGCATATAATCTTGTGGGCAATACTTGGATCATGTTTAAGGCGTCTTAGTTCTAAGCTTTCTAGGCCCAGGATTGTAAGTCTAGTTTCATACAGTATTCTGTTACGGGAGAATAGCTCATTGTGTTTTGGACAAAATAAATAAATAAAATAAAATAAATAAATAAATAGCTTAAGCATCATCTTGAAAGGCAAGTCAGTGATAGGAAGAAGTATCGCTAGGATGGGCTTTGTGATCTGACCTACAGGTTTGAGAAGCAATGATTTTTCCAAACCACGATGCTGTAAAATCAGAATTCTTGCATTGCAGGGCTGCAACGGCTTCAAATAAATTAGCTAGCTGCCATTTTCTTTTCACAACAGCCTGGGTCTCTGCCCACAAAATTGGCCATAGATTTCCACCTCCCGTTACTCCACTTACTTAGTATCTATGGAGATTCTCACTCATCCAGATGCTGAGTATGTCAATCAGAGGTTCGCCAGTTTTATTTTGTTTTATTTTTTATTTTTTAATTATTCTTTGTCCAATATACAATACATATGGAAGAGAATAGACATTAAGTAATATATATAAAGATAGAAAGTAAAAAAGAAGAGAAGTAGATGGAAGGGAGAGAATATATATGATATAAGAGATAAGGAGAGAATATATGATATGTATATATATAATATATATATAGATATAGATATAGATAAGGAGAGAATATATATGATATATGAGATAAGGAAAGACAATTGGACAGGGGACGATAGGCACATCAGTGCACTTATATACGCCCCTTACTGGTCTCTTAGGAACCTGGAGAGGTCAATTGTGGAGAGTCTAAGGGAGAAATGTTGGAGGTTGGGAGTTGACACTATTGAGTCCGGTAATGAGTTCCACGCTTTGACAACTCGATTGTTAAAGTCATATTTTTTACAGTCAAGTTTGGAACGGTTAATATTAAGTTTGAATCTGTTGTGTGCTCTTGTGTTGTTGCGGTTGAAGCTGAAGTAGTCGTTGGCCGGAAGGACGTTGCAGCATATGATCTTGTGGGCAATACTTAAATCGTGTTTTAGGCGCCGCAGTTCTAAGCTTTCAAGACCCAGGATAGATAGTCTATTTTCGTAGGGTATTCTGTTTCGAGTGGAGGAGTGAAGGGCTCTTCTGGTGAAATATCTTTGGACGTTTTCGAGAGTGTTGATGTCTGAGATGTGGTGTGGGTTCCAGACAGATGAGCTGTACTTGAGAATGGGTCTGGCATAGGTTTTGTAGGCTCTAGTCAGTAGTGTGAGATTGCCAGAGTAGAAGCTACGTAGGATCAGGTTAACAACTCTGGAAGCCTTTTTGGCGATATTGTTGCAGTGGGCTTTAGCACTTAGGTCGTTTGATATTAGTATTCCAAGGTCTTTTACTGAGTGTGGGTTAGGGTTAGAATTCATAGCGCCATGTAACGGGATGAGTTCCCATTACTTGCCACAACTTCTGCCAACCTAGCACTTCGAAAGCATTGTAAATAACGCAAGTAGAAAAATAGGGACCACCTTTGTGGGAAGGTAACAGCATTCCATGTGACTTTGGCATTTTGTCATGCCAGCCACATGGCCATGGAGACATTTTCAGACAGCGCTAGCTAGCCCTTTGGCTTAGAAACAGAGATGAGCACTGCCCTCTAGAGTCGGGAATGACTAGCACGTATGTGTAGGGGGACCTTTACTAAACTGAAATGTAAAACGAATTGACATTTTGCAAAATCTTCTCCATTATATCAAATGCAAATATTTTACATTTATGGAATGTTTTGGCTACAACAATATTTACCTTTTACATTTTGTTCTTTCTATAAATCTTTCTAATGGCAACTTTAAAAACAATAAGTAAATGTTAGATGGCATTTCTATTACCTATTTATTTAATATCTCAAATTAAATACCCTTCTGCACAATCTGATGGTTATGAAAATGTTGAGACAATGGCACCCTGCTAAGTTTGCAGTCCTTAGTCTATCCAGTTAAAAATGCATAAAAGAGATTCTGGAATCTTAAAAAAAACAAATTTATTATTTTGTAAGCTTTAATAGATGGGTTCAATTCTTTAATAGATGGGTTCAATTCTGCAGACCTCACCTACAAAAAGATATTGATAAAATTGAATGGGTCCAAAGACAGGCTACAAAAATGGTGGAAGGTCTTAGTTGGGGGAAAGATCAGAAGCAACGTGAGAAAATATTATTTGACTGAAAGAGTAGTAGATGCTTGGAATAAACTTCCAGCAGACATGGTTGGTAAATCCACAGTAACTGAATTTAAACATGCCTGGGATAAACATATATCCATTGTAAGATAAAATACAGGAAATAGTATAAGGGCAGACTAGATGGACCATGAGGTCTTTTTCTGCCATCAATCTTCTATGTTTCTATGTTTCTAAGATGGATTTGTTCACATAATAGGAAAGTGAACACAGAGCACAGGTTTCACTTCTCAAACTCCACCAGGTTTCAGACTCCACCATTTTGATTCTACGCAAAGGGTAAAAAGTGATACAATCAGCAAGTCCAGGCTCAAAAATGTTCAACCTTAGAATAAATTACCTTATGTTGCAGTGTTTCAAACAACGTAGAATCACATCTAAGTTTGGATCAACAAAGTCATTTCAGAAAATGGGATGGCTGAGAAATGTTGCTGACTACCAAGTTCTCCAGCCCAGCGTTTCCCAACCGGTGTGCCGCGGCACATAGCCGCAAAGCTAGGGAAGCTCCAGCTGGGCGGGGCACTGCCGGTGCCTCCGACCTCCCGGCTCCTGCCCGATGCCGCGGTTTCTGGCGCTCTCTTGCTGGGTCCCAAAGAAGGAAGGCAGGAAGAAGGAGAGCTTCATTCTTCGCGGCTTTTTCCCGCCTTCCTTCTTTGGGGCCCAGCAGGAGAGCGCCAGAAACCGCGGCATCGGGCAGGAACCGGGAGGTCGGAGGCACCGGCACCGGCAGCGCCCCGCCCAGCTGGAGCTTCCCTGGCATCGGCAGCAAGTGTCCTTTGGGGCCCGTCGGGAGGGCACTGGCGGTGGGAGTGGGTGGGGCGGCTGCAGCGTCGCAGGCAGTCGCGGGGAGATGGCAGTTGCGGGGAGATGGCAGCGGCCGCAGGCAGTCGCAGGGAGAGCTCCAGGGTGGAGGCACCGATGGTGGCAATTGGATGTGCTGCTGGACGCCGTAATTGCTGGCGCTGCGAGCCTGGCATATACGGCGTCCAGCAGCATGTCCAGCTCCCGCCGTCAGGGCTCCCGCTTGCAGTCAGCTGAGAGAGAGAGAGAGAAAGAAAGAGAGACATATAAGAGAGGCAGAGAGAGAGAGAGAGAGAGAGAAAGAGAGACATAGCAAGAGAGGCAGAGAGAGAGAGAGACATAGCAAGAGAGAAAGAGAGACATAGCAAGAGAGGCAGAGAGAGAGAGAAAGAAAGAGAGAGAAAGAGAGAGAATGAAAGAGAGATAAAGAAAGAGAGATAGCAAGAGAGACAAAGAGAAAGAAAAAGACATATAGCAAGAGACAGTGAAAGAGAGAGAGAGAGCAAGAAAGAGAGAAAAAAGCAAGAAAGAGATAGCAAGAGAGACAGAGAGAGAGAGAGAGCAAGGGAGAGAGAAAGACATAGAGGAAGGGAAGGAGGGAGAGAGAAAGAGCAAAAAAGAGAGGAAGAAAGAAAGAGGGATGGAGAGAGAGAAAGAAGGGAAGGAAGGAAAAGAGAGAAAGAGGGAGAAATAGAGCGAAAGGGAGGAAGAGAGAGGGTTTTTTTGTCCAAACTTTTCTTTAGCCCCCCACCCCACCCCCCTTCAATGTTCCCCAGGATTTTGAAAATATGAATAATGTGCCACGACTCAAAAAAGGTTGGGAAACACTGCTCCAGCCTACAAATGACAATTAAATTCGTATTTTCAGCAGAGAGAGAGCATTCGGAGAAAACAATGCAGTTATTCTCTACTTGTTTAGCTATCTACGCTCACAGAAAGACATCTGATCCCATGGAAAGTCTCCTATCTTGGAACCAGCAAGTGAGCATTTCTGAGACATTGCCTCCAACTGTTCAGCAGGAGAGGCCTGCGGAGAAGTGAAAGAGGTCAAAAGCCATAAAATCCTGCCCAGCTGGACTCTTCCACTGACACATTCAATGGCTGGCATCAATTTCCTTCAGACAAAAGCCTAAATGTTTCTTTGTTTCAAAATAGTTATTGTGTATTTTGATTTCAAATGGTTTGCATGGTTTGGAAGCCCCTTTGGATAACTGTTATCCTGAAATTAAAACCCAGAAATAAACAAACAAAAATAGTTTAAACTTGGCAACAAGAGTGTCCTTTCCCTCCATGTGGGATGCATGTTCCTCAGTTAAAGTCTGTCAGGAACAGCTTGTCTTTTTTCAACATGACTGAAGCAGTGAAGGGCTGCAAATATTTTTACAACCACACTGTGGGCATGGCTTATTTTGTGGGTGTGGCTTGCTGGCCATGTGACCAGGAGGGAGTGGCTTGACGTTCATGTGACCAGAGGTGGCTTAAAGGTCATGTGACTGGCTTATATATATCTGGCGGGACCTAGGGGAAGAGCCTTCTCTGTGGCGGCCTGACCCTCTGTATTAAGTCTAGGCCCAGACGGAGCGAATATTAACAGTCTTTATTAGTCGGACAACACACATAACAGGAACAGCACTTTGACAGCTGACAGGGTATTTATACCCGGCACAATTCTTACATAACCAATGAGAAGCCAGTATTCCTCCCTCCAACCAGAACGACCAATGGCAAGACAGTTACTAACTCTAAGCAAATACATTACACTCCTTTCCCCTTACTGTGGAAACTACATAATCCCGTAAATAAGCGGGAGGGCGCCGCTCCCGCTCGGATCTCCGCAGGGATGGTTCCCCTTCTGCCGGATGAAGGACGTCGGGGATATCGTTCCGGCCCTGGGGGCTTGGGACCCTAATTCCCACCGGATCTAAACCGGTGGGAGGGGTCACTTCCCGGGGAAAAGGAGGAAAATCGATGTTCGTCCCACTAGGGTTAGTGTACTCCCCCTGGCTACAAGGAGGGACTGAGCAACTACGACGTCTGAGTTGATCCACGTGGCGGTGCCACGTGCGCCCATCACTAAGCTCCACCACATAAGACCTTGGACCTTTAATACCAGAGACCTTTGCCGCAACCCAGGGGGCCCCCCCATCATATGAGCGAGCAAACACCGGTTCATCTAAACTAAAAGAGCGGTCGGGCTCCGGCCACGTTGGACTGTGAGCATAAGCCGGGTTTAATCTATCCAACGTAATTCGCAGTTTCCGACCCATAAGGAGCTCAGCCGGGGATTTGCTAGTCGGGATAGTCGGAGTAGAATGCTGTGCAAACAGAAAATCTGCCAGTTTCTCCTTCCAAGTTCCCCGGGACATCTTCTTCAACGCATCCTTAGTGGTCCGGACCATTCGTTCGGCTTGTCCGTTCGACGCGGGGTGCCAAGGGGCTATGAGTCCGTGGCGAATACCCGCCCCCGCTAAAAAACCCTCAAATTGGGAGGACGTAAATTGCGGCCCATTGTCGGAAATTACCACATCGGGGAAACCATGGGTTGCGAAAAGGGAGTGTAGGACTTGAATAACTGCCATAGATGTGGTTGAGTGTAATATATTAACTTCCAACCATTTTGAATACGCATCAACGGTCACTAGAAACATTTGCCCCATAAAGGGCCCCGCCAAGTCCACATGAATTCTGGTCCAGGGGCCGGCTGGCGGCTCCCAGGCCAACGGGACCCCCAGCGGGGGTGAAGGTCTCTGCTCTTGGCAGGGCCAACATTGAGCTACCTGATGCTCCACGTCTTTGTCGATGCCCGGCCACCACACATACCCCCTTGCCAAAGCCTTCGTTCTCACCACTCCTGGGTGCCCCTTATGTAAGAGAGAGAGCACTTTTCCTCTTAATTGTGGGGGAATGCAAACCCGACAACCCCTTAGCAGACAACCCTGTACGACTGATAGCTCGTCTTTGCAGCGAAAGAACGGAATATATTCCTCGGAAGGGGCGACCCTGGGCCATCCACGTAACACCCATTGTAAAACAGTAGATAAGCATAGATCATGTTTGGAGTCCTCGGCGACAACAGCTGCGGATAAAGCTAAAGGCTGGTCGGAAATGGCTAGCACAACGGAAGCTGGGGCCGGGTCCTGGAGTACCTGGGGCGAGGGACAACGGCTGAGCGCGTCCGCATGGGCAATGTGTTTACCCGGCCGGTACATTAAGTGGTAAGAATAATTGGCCAAGAAGACTATCCACCTGGACATCCTTGGCGACAAAATATGGGGGCTCTGGCGATCCCCGGACAAAAGGCCCAATAAAGGCTGGTGATCTGTTACAATATCAAAGGGGCGGCCGTACAAGTAGTCATGAAATCGTCTGACTCCGGCTATGATAGCCAGAGCCTCCCTGTCGATATGGCCAAAATTCCTCTCCGCCCTGGCCAGAGTCCTTGAAAAATAAGCCAGCGGTACTTCAGTCCCATTTGGAAGTCTGTGACTGAGTACCGCGCCCACCCCATACGGGGATGCATCACAGGTCAAAAGTAGAGGTAAGTATGGGGAATACTGCGCTAATACAGTGTTGGACGTAAGAACTTCTTTGACGGCCACAAAAGCCTCTGCCTCTTTGGGTCCCCAAACCCATTTCTTATTCCTATCCAGTAGTCTGTGTAGGGGCTCGGCCAAGGTTGCTTTATGGGGGACGAAAACTGCGTAGAAATTCAATAACCCCAGAAAAGCTTGAAGCTCTGCCCTAGTGTTCGGGGTAGGGGCTTCCCAAATAGCCTTGGTTTTCTCAGGAGTGGGGTGGATACCCTGCTTATCAATGATGAACCCTAAAAATTCCACCTGTGGCACCCCAAAAACACACTTATGGGCTTTGAGTTTTAACCCTGCTTCCTTAAATTTAGACAGCACCATTTTGACTCTACCCAGGAGATCCGCCTCGGACTGGGCGGAGACCAAGACATCGTCGAAATATGGGACCGTGCCCGGAATCCCATACAACAAACGCTCCATGAGCGCTTGGAAAATCCCAGGGGCCGTGGACACCCCAAACTGTAAACGTTTACACCTGAACACTCCCCTGTGCGTTGATATGGCCTGTGCGTCGGCCGCTTGAGAGTCCACGGGCAGCTGTAGGTACGCCTGGGAGAGGTCCAGTTTTGCAAATATAGTACCCTCCCCCAACGAATGTAAGAGATGTTGCACTACCGGGACAGGGTATGAATGGTGTGCCAGAGCCCTATTGATGGTACACTTATAGTCCCCACAAATTCTAATTCCACCCCCCGCTTTGACAGCCACAACAATTGGGGTCTCCCACGTGGATTGGTCAATTGGCTCCAAAACGCCCTGGGCCACTAGGCGATCCAACTCAGCGTCCACTTTGGGGCGTAAGGCTAAGGGTACCCTGCGTGGTTTAATCCTCACCGGTGGAACCAGGGGGTCTAACCCAAAAGAGATAGGGGAACCCTTATAGCACCCCAGGCTGCTATCAAACACATCCGGAAATTGTAATGCAAGTTCAGAAAATGCCTTACCCCCAGACACAAAACTGACCCCCGAAACAGCCAGACCCAGGGAATCAAACCAATCCAGGCCCAGTAAATTGGCAAAAGGGCCATCTACGACAATAAGAGGTAATAACCCCGAGAACTGCTTGAAATGTACAAAGAAATGGCCCTGCCCCACAACTGGAATCAGGGACCCCTGATAGTCTCGCAGATTCAGGGGGCATGCAGATAACGACCTCTTTGTTACATGAGGAAAACAACTCTTGATGGTTGTCCAAGGTACCAGTGAATGGGCAGACCCGGTGTCAATCAGCATCGAGCAAGGGCTCTTCCCCAAAATCACAGTAATGGAAATCCTCTCAGTAGGCGGCCCGGTAGCGGCGATTCTGACGGCAGGTCGAGAGCGGAGACCGCGGCTGGAAGAAGAAACTGAAGAATAAATGGCATTGCAATTAGACCGGCGATACGAAGAATCTCTAGGAGGCGGTCGGAAGCCTCCGGCCATGGAATCCTTGTAACCTGTAGACTGATTCGAAAACGGCCGTCGGACATTACAGGCTCGGGCGATATGTCCCCGCCCCCCGCAGCGTCGGCACGTCAGATCCTTGAAGGGGCAAACAGCCCGGAAGTGATCCCCGCCACACCCTCGACACGGCGAGGGAGGAGGAGGGTGGGGCCGGGTGGTAGGAGGGGCCTCCCGCGGCCTAGACGCAGCCAGGCGACAAACCTCCTCTTCAGAGACCAAGGTGTTCTCCACATCCTGAGGTAATTGCGGAGCTAACTTGACCGGGGCTGGCGAAGTCGCGTTGACCGACACATCCATGGCAGCCAGGGACTGACTAGACATCTCGAAGGCTCTCGCCTCCGCGAGAGCGACTTTAAAGGAGAGCCCCTGGATAGCCAAAAGACGGCGCTTCAAGCGCCCGTCCCTCACCCCAAAGACTAAGCGATCGAGGAGGTAATCTTCCAAATCCACAAATTCACAGTACAGGGCAGCCCTCCTGAGCGCGGCCACATAATCATTTATTGATTCAGCCTCCTGTTGATTCCGGTGAAAGAAAACATAGCGGCGAGCACAGCGGGAGGGGGCGGGGGCGTAATGGTCCTGGAGGGTTGAAAGAAACTGCTCCCAAGGCACGTTATGGATCAAGGTAGGAGCAAAAATAGCCCTGGCGGTCTCGAACATTTCGGCACCGCAAAAACTGAGGAAGTATGCTCTCTTTCTGTCCCCCGAAATTTCAGTAAACCCATTAGAAATGAGGAAACATTCGAACCTTGCAACGTAGGAGTCCCAAGTTTCCACTCGCGGGTCGAATGGAGCGAAAGTCAGTTGCGTAGACATGCTGTAGACAGGAATAATTGAGCGTATGCTCTGCACGTGTGGAACAATTCCTCGTCGCCACTATTAAGTCTAGGCCCAGACGGAGCGAATATTAACAGTCTTTATTAGTCGGACAACACACATAACAGGAACAGCACTTTGACAGCTGACAGGGTATTTATACCCGGCACAATTCTTACATAACCAATGAGAAGCCAGTATTCCTCCCTCCAACCAGAACGACCAATGGCAAGACAGTTACTAACTCTAAGCAAATACATTACACTCTGGAACCAGCTCCCCCAGGGATCAGGACTGCCCCCACCCTCCTTGCCTTTCGTAAACTTCTTAAAACCCACCTCTGTCGTCAGGCGTGGGGGAATTGAAATTTCCCTTCCCCCTAGGCTTATAGAATTTATACATGGTATGCTTGTATGTATGAGTGGTTCTTTAAATTGGGGTTTTTAAGATTATTTTTAATATTAGATTTGCTTACATTGTCTTTTTATATTGTTGTTAGCCGCCCCGAGTCTTCGGAGAGGGGCGGCATACAAATCTAATAAGTAAGTAAGTAAGTAAGTAAGTAAGTAAATAAATAAATAAATAAATAATGATATGTTTGTGTGTATGCTTTTTTATATATTGGGGTTTTTTCTTTAGGCTTTTTATTGTAAAATTGTTATTTTAAACTTTAATATTAGATTTGTTACTGTACATTGTTTTTGTCATTGCTGTAAGCTGCCCCGAGTCTGCGGAGAGGGGCGGCATACAAATCTAATAAATAATAATAATAATAAATAATAATAATAATATATGTATACAATATATATGTGTACATACATATTACACACAGGCACACAAAAATATACATTATCTACTATATAAACTGTATGTGTATGTACACACACATGTACACACAGCTCTTCTAAAATTATACACATTCAACCTTATTTACTGCAACAGGAAAACATACCCAGAGACCAGGAGGGGGAAAAATAATTTTTCTACTGGTTCTGGTTACCTGACCATACCCATCACTGATCTGAAGCACAATAACCAGGCCTATCAAATTGGTGGCCCGAGACATTAGCATTTAGACTTATATGCTTTATTATTATTATTATTATTATTATTATTATTATTATTATTATGTTGTTGTTAATTTGTTAATTTGTTAATTAGATTTGTATGCCGCCCTTCTCCGAAGACTCGGGGCGGCTCACAGGGTACAAAAGCAACACAACAACAAATCTAATTAATTAAAAGTTACTACTAAAATCCCATATATAGAAACATAGAAACATAGAAGACTGACGGCAGAAAAAGACCTCATGGTCCATCTAGTCTGCCCTTATACTATTTCCTGTATTTTATCTTACAATGGATATATGTTTATCCCAGGCATGTTTAAATTCAGTTACTGTGGATTTACCAACCACGTCTGCTGGAAGTTTATTCCAAAGATCTACTACTCTTTCAGTAAAATAATATTTTCTCATGTTGCCTTTGATCTTTCCCCCAACTAACTTCAGATTGTGTCCCCTTGTTCTTGTGTTCACTTTCCTATTAAAAACACTTCCCTCCTGGGCCTTATTTAACCCTTTAACATATTTAAATGTTTCGATCATGTCCCCCCTTTTCCTTCTGTCCTCCAGACTATACAGATTGAGTTCATGAAGTCTTTCCTGATACGTTTTATGCTTAAGACCTTCCACCATTCTTGTAGCCCGTCTTTGGACCCGTTCAATTTTGTCCATATCTTTTTGTAGGTGAGGTCTCCAGAACTGAACACAGTATTCCAAATGTGGTCTCACCAGCATTCTATATAAGGGGATCACAATCTCCCTCTTCCTGCTTGTTATACCTCTAGCTATATAATAAAAACAGTCAATCAATTCATTCACAACCACACAGTTGCATCTCGTAAAGAGGAAGGGGCTTCATAGCACTTTCTAAGTGATTTACAGAGAGTAAGCATATTGCCCCCAACAATCTAATAAATTAAATTAAATTAAATCTGGGTCCTCATTTTACCCGACCTTGGAGAATGGAAGGCTGAGTCAACCTTGAGCCTACTGAGATTCGATCTGCCAAACTGCGGGCAGCTGGTGATCAGAAGATCAGCAGAAGTAGCATGCAGTAGTGCACTCTAACCACTGCGCCACTGAGGCTCTTGAATTGAATTCTTACTCTGAGCAGATTTGGACTTGATGGCCTAACTGAGCTTTTTCCAGTTCTACAGTCAAAGAATTCCCCCCCCCTCCATAATTGTCTACTTCTTCCTACAAGTCTTTTGTTTTTCCTAAGTTAGTCAGCGGGAGGCATGAATCTAGCCAGAATTCATGTCTGAAATCAACTCGTCAGACTGTAATTCACTCCAAATCAAAGCAAGCCGTGTCTCTCAAGTCCTCCACTGGGCTTTCAACCAAACCTTGTCATCAGTGTTCAATAATTACACAATTGTTTCTGGATGGACAGTATCTGCAGTGAGATTTTCCAAGACACGGAAACAGTCTTGTTAGAGCCAAGGACACATCCATTTCCCCAAAGTTTTCTTTTCACAGCGGAAAGAAATCTGTCTGGGATAGCTGGAAGGAAGCTTTGAGCATAGAAACATAGAAGTCTGACGGCAGAAAAAGACCTCATGGTCCATCTAGTCTGCCCTTATACTATTTTCTGTATTTTATCTTAGGATGGATATATGTTTATCCCAGGCATGTTTAAATTCAGTTACTGTGGATTTATCTACCACGTCTGCTGGAAGTTTGTTCCAAGGATCTACTACTCTTTCAGTAAAATAATATTTTCTCATGTTGCTTTTGATCTTTCCCCCAACTAACTTCAGATTGTGTCCCCTTGTTCTTGTGTTCACTTTCCTATTAAAAACACTTCCCTCCTGGACCTTATTTAACCCTTTAATATATTTAAATGTTTCGATCATGTCCCCCCTTTTCCTTCTGTCCTCCAGACTAGACAGATGGAGTTCATTAAGTCTTTCCTGATACGTTTTATGCTTAAGACCTTCCACCATTCTTGTAGCCCGGCTTTGGACCCGTTCAATTTGGTCAATATCTTTTTGTAGGTGAGGTCTCCAGAACTAAACACAGTATTCCAAATGTGGTCTCACCAGCATTCTATATAGCGGGATAATAATCTCCCTCTTCCTGCTTGTTATACCTCTAGCTATGCAGCCAAGCATCCTACTTGCTTTCCCTACCGCCTGACTGCACTGTTCACCCATTTTGAGACTGTCAGAAATCACTACCCCTAAATCCTTTTCTTTTGAAGTATTTGCTAACACAGAACTGCCAATACAATACTCAGATTGAGGATTCCTTTTCCCCAAGTGCATTATTTTACATTTGGAAACATTAAACTGCAGTTTCCATTGCTTTGACCATTTATCTAGTAAAGCTAAATCATTTACCATATTACAGACGCCTCCAGGAATATCAACCCTATTGCACACTTTAGAGTCATCGGCAAATAGGCAAACCTTCCCTACCAAACCTTCCCCTATGTCACTCACAAACATATTAAAAAGAATAGGATCCAGAACAGACCCTTGTGGCACACCATAATAGCACCATCCCTCTCATATTTTCAGCAAATACCCCGTTGCAGATAAGTCGTAGAAGTCTCAATAGTCATAGTTTTTGCTCTTTTAAAAATTACTCCTTAATTTCATCTTTTTTTAATGCCCCAGTTGAAGGTTATTTCATCTTTTTTTAATACCCCAATTGAAGGTTATTCCTAACACTTGTGTACAGAGCGAACCTTGTGTAAATTCAGAAACTAAGAAGGGTCCGAGTTGGTTAGTATTTGTTTTCCGGGCTCTCTGATAGGAACCTCCCGAAAATTTAAGGGTACAAATTTCAGACACACACACGTTTGAAAATTCAAAACAATGTTCTTTATCACAAAATGTGAGACCACATTTGGAATACTGTATTCAGTTCTGGAGACCTCACCTACAAAAAGATATTGACAAAATTGAACGGGTCCAAAGATGGGCTATAAGAATGGTGGAAGGTCTTAGGCATAAAACGTATCAGGAAAGACTTCATGAACTCAATCTGTATAGTCTGGAGGACAGAAGGAAAATGGGGGACATGATCGAAACATTTAAATATGTTAAAGGGTTAAATAATGTCCAGGAGGGAGGTGTTTTTAATAGGAAAGTGAACACAAGAACAAGGGGGCACAATCTGAAGTTAGTTGGGGGAAAGATCAAAAGCAACATGAGAAAATATTACTTTACTGAAAGAGTAGTAGATCCTTGGAACAAACTTCCAGCAGATGTGGTAGATAAATCCACAGTAACTGAATTTAAACATGCCTGGGATAAACATATATCCATCCTAAGATAACATACAGAAAATAGTATAAGGGCAGACTAGATGGACCATGAGGTCTTTTTCTGCCGTCAGACTTCTATGTTTCTATGTTTCTAAAATGCAAAATTAACAAAGCACTCTTTTTGAATGGCAAAGAGCACTCGTCCCCAAACAACCGGGTAGTCTGTACAATTACCCTTAAGCAGTCATTAAGTACTTAGCTAGCATCTGTGAAGAAACTTCACACCCCTTCTTCTTCCAATGAAGTGAGACACACACACACACACACACACACACACACGTTGCTCTGCTTTGTTTTCCAAGGTATGAAAAAGCAACGAAGTCCAGAAAACACAGGATTCCTGATGAACTCCGATCAGATATTCTTCCACAATGGCCAAACCCACATGCTGCTATTTATAGCAGCAGCCCGAATTACTGCAGCCCCACCCAAACACAAGTGGCCTCCTTTATTTCCTGTAATATGTTCTTACTTGGTCTCTTCTACGCATAACTCTGCGCTTGCGTGGGTCCAAAACGTCATCATCTGAATCAATGGAAGATAAGGGAGATTGACTGCCTTGGCTGTGTGCCAAGCCATCCTCTGCCGAATCACTCCCACCTTCTTCTTCGTCCAAGGAAACTAAACTCCGATCTGATTCTGTCGGCCTGTGACATGTTGAATTTTCCCCTGTATCCACCTCCCCATTCCCTGGGGCAGGAGCTGGGCCAGAGCCAACCACAACAGTATTTAATTCTTGTTCAGAATCCAGGGATGATACAGATGATTGATCTCCTCCTGGGCTGTCTGCCAAACTCCCCTCTTCCCTGTCACTCACGCTTCCTTGGTCAGAGGAGGCTTCGTCATCAGATTCCATCGGGAGCAAAGCAGGCCTGCGGCATGTGGATGTCTCCCCCACATCCACCTGCACATTCCTTGGGGCAGGAGCTGGGACAGAGCTAACCACAACAGGTTTTATATTATATTGTATATTGCTTTTTGATATGTTGTGTAGCCCACTCCTGCCCCCAGGGGACATGAGTGGTCCCTCTCGATTGATTCCCCCAGATGGGGAGTGTTTTCCCAGTTGTACACTACTCCGAGCCCGGAAGAGAAGGCGGCCAGGCAGGGTGGGGACGATCAGCTGCATAGGTTCTTGTTGTTCTCGGCAGGTGCCGCAGAAGCAGTAAACAGCATGGCAAACCTGATGCTGGACAAAGGAGGAACATCCTCTGCAGCTGGGCGAAAGCTTAGAACGGCACCTTAAAGCCTTCTTCCACATAATTTGCTGTGAGTGCTCGGCAAAGGTGATGCTTATGGGCCAAGGCAGCAACCCCGAAACATTGGCTTGATTAAGCTGGCCTGGGCCTACGTCAAAAGAGGGCCCTAACCAGAGGTGGGCTGCTAAGGTGGAACGGTGATGTGTGCTCGCCCCCGTGGCTCTGAGTGCTAGCAGAATCCAGCGCAATTCTGCTACTGCACCTGGGTAGGGAGCGAATCCACGTGCCGACATTCAGGTGCGCTATGGGGGTGAGCTGAGCACATGTCGCCGTTCCACCTTAGCAGCTCACCTCTGGTCCTAACCATGGTAGCCTATGCCTGCCTAACCGAAAACAGGCTCCACTAAGTTCAGTGTCCCAGGCGAGTGGGTAGAGCCTTCTTCCCCAGCCAATAGTTTGCTTGCAGCTTATAACAAGTAAAATCATAAATTTTAACACTAAAGTTCCACTGGGGCCCAGAACTGAGAGCTGTGTGAGTGTGCGTGCTAAATGTTTACTTCTTCCTAAGTTTGTGCGTAACAGAAAATAATTCAGATGTTGTACGGTTTTTTACTCTGCAAAAGACAGAAGCTGATATCAAAAGGGAAAAATAAAATATGACAATAAATCCTCATTGAAGTAATGGTTGAGACGTAATGGCTCCTTCCTTCCTTCCTTCCTTCCTTCCTTCCTTCCTTCCCTTCTTCCTTTCTTCTTTCCTTTCCTTCCTTCCCTTCTTCCTTTCCTTCTTCCTTCCTTCCTTCCCTTCCTTCCTTCCTTCATTCATTCATTCAATTTTTATGCCGCCCTACTCCTTAGACTCAGGGCGGCTTACAACATGTTAGCAATAGCACTTTTTAACAGAGCCAGCATATTTGCCTCTGTATTTGCCTCTCCTTCCTTCAATTCACCCTTAAAGGAATTTTAAAAGATAGTGTGAACAGAAAGCAAATTTTTATTTTATCTGCAATAATATTTTGCAGTTCAGTCAACTGGAAGTTTTTGTATGCTTCCCACAAAACGCAAGACACATTCGGATTTTAATAATAGTACATGGAACACTTCACGTAGTTACTTTATTTGATGAACTGGTAAGCTTTTGTTCCACAGAGGAATTTTAATTGGGGAGAAAAGCAGGATTATACGCTCCGAAACTAGGAATTGTTTCTTTAAGACTTTTTTTTGTAACCCTGGGTTTTTATTGCCCAATTCAAGCAAGCTGTGCAGGAATGTCAATTGCCAGAAACTCTGTGTTTCCTGTCCAGTCCAAACTGGTTAATCAATTTTTTTTGTGCGTGATATAAAATTATGTTGTTTTCTTTGGGACAAAATAATATTGTCTATAAGGCTCTTTTGTACTTGCATATGGATGTTCATATTTCTCAGGGGTCATATTATATTTCAAGAACTATTTTCTTTTTTAAAAAAGTCACTGAGCAGATGAGATGGCTTTCCATCACAAGCTCTTCTGCTATAATTAAGTGACATTTTCTCTTCTTCCCTTGTGTAATGAATCCTAAATTTTTAAATTTTGAAGGAGCCAAAGATTCTTCATGATGCATGTTGGCTGGCTTGAAGATGATAAGATAATAGCGACCTCTGCAATCATTTTAAAGAGAAGAGCCTGAGTTGGGGGCCACTTGTTGCCCTCAGTTACTTTAAATAACTCCATTGACGTCATTCGCATGTAGTTGAGGTTGGAATTTAGCCTACAGAGCTTAAGGTCATCAATCCTCATTATTTTAAGTACGGTAAATTGCGGTGAGAGAGATGTTGTTTATAAGCTATAGAGTGAAGCCTGAGTTTTATGTATAAAGTATAGAATAATATACCCATGGGATAAAGTTATACGGTATATGCATGAGAAAATAAAATTTACTTTCCATAGAACGTGTTCTGCTTTGGCCACTCACAACAGAACGAAGAAGGAATTGTGGGTGGGGGTTGGGGGAAGACACAGCAGGCTATATTTGTAGAAATGTTTGAACTCAACCGAGGGGAAAGAACAAGGCAGAATTTTGATCAGTTATCTCACAATTAGGATAGTGTATCAATATTCTGATGTTTTCAATATCTTTGATAGAGATATGACAAAAAAGTATTTTTAATCATTAGATACCCAGAATATATATTTTTAAATTGTACATCTGTTTTTAGTGTATTTGGCTATATAGAATAGTTAGTCTGGACAGGAGGCTGGAAATCCATTGAAAAATAGAAATTTGAGGTGGTTATAATATAGATAGAATATGGAAGAATTATCTGGATCCTACTATCTTTTTTAGTGGACATGTGGAGAAGTGAAAAAGTATTGGACAAAAATTAAGACGTAGTTGGAAGGAATGATACAACAACATGTTGAGTTGAAACCAGAAATATTTCTGTTATGAATGTTACCGGAAATGTACCAAAAGGCTAATGTATATTTGATTATACACATATTAACAGCAGCTAGAATTGTATTTACACAACAATGGAAAAATTGAGAGATTCCTAATGGTGAGAATGTGACAAGGAAAATATTAGAATGTGCAGAGTCTTGGGCTGCCCTTCAAAAAGAAAAAAAAAGGCAAATTAAAGTACAGTCATCTGCAAATTAGTACAAGCAGCCAGCCTTATCTTAAAAACACAAATTTTGACTGACAAATTGTCTCCTGTGGCCCATTAGCATCTTCTTCCTAGATCAGAGTTCCCCAACCTTTCCGGGGTTGGTGGCCTAAAGCAGTGTTTTTCAACCAGTGTGCCGCGGCACACTAGTGTGCCACGAGACATGGTCAGGTGTGCCGCGAAGCTCAGAGAGAAAGAAAGCAAGAGAGAGAGAAAGCAAGAGAGAAAGAAAGCAAGAGAGAGAGAAAGCAAGAGAGAAAGTAAGAGAGAGAGAAAGAGAGAGAGAAAGAGAGAGAGAAAGCAAGAGAGAGAGAAAGCAAGAGAGAGAGAAAGCAAGAGAGAAAGTAAGAGAGAGAGAAAGAGAGAGAGAAAGAGAGAAAGAAAGCAAGAGAGAGAGAAAGCAAGAGAGAGAGAAAGCAAGAGAGAAAGAAAGCAAGAGAGAGAGAAAGCAAGAGAGAAAGAAAGTAAGAGAGAAAGAGAGAGAGAAAGAGAGAGAGAAAGCAAGAGAAAGAGAGGGAGGGAAGGAGAGAGAGAGAAAGACATAGAGGGAGGGAGGGAGAGAGAGAGAAAGAGAGCAAAAAAGAGAGGAAGGAAGAGAAAGAAAGAGGGATGGAGAGAAAGAGAAAGAAAGAGGAAGGAAGGGAGAGAAAGAGGGAGGGAGAAAGAAATAGAGCGAAGGGGAGGAAGAGAGAGATAGATAATTTTTTTGTCCAAACTTTTTTTAGCCACCCCACCCCCGCTCAATGTGCCCCAGGGTTTCGTAAATGTAAAAAATGTGCCGCGGCTCAAAAAAGGTTGAAAATCACTGGCCTAAAGCAGGGGTAGGCAAAGTTGGCTCTTCTATGACATGTGGACTTCAACTCCCAGAATTCCTGAGCGAGCATGATTTGCTCAAGAATTCTGGGAGTTGAAGTCCACAAGTCACAGAAGAGGCAACTTTGCCTACCCCTGTCCTAGAGGATGTGGAGGGGCAAGCACCTTTATGCACACATGTGTATATGCGAATGGGGTTACATGTAAATGGGACTGCAACATAGAATAGAATAGAATAGAATAGAATAGAATGAATTCTTTATTGGCCAAGTGTGATTGCACACACAAGGAATTTGTCTTTGGTGCATATGCTCTCAATGTACATAAAAGCAAAAGATACCTTTGTCAAGAATCCTGAGGTACAACACTTAATGATTGTCATAGGGATCAAATAAGCAACCAGGAAACAATTATTATGAATATAAATCGTAAGGATACAAGCAACAAGTTACAATCATAAGTGGAAGAAAATGGGTGATAGGAATGATGAGAAGACTAATAGGAATAGTAATGCAGCCTTAGTGAATAGTTTGACAGTGGCCCCAGCAAAATTAACTAAAATTTACCCAAGCTTAGATCTGAACTGCTGGAAATGTAAAAAAAAATATGGAACGTACTACCATCTTTGGTGGATGTGCCTCGATAGCAAAAAATCTGAACCATGATACAAACTTGGATAAATGAAATAATAGATTATAAACTGGAATTAAAACCGGAGATATACTTACTGGGAATAATAAGAGGAAAACAACCAAAAACATATTACAGTAGAACCTCGACATACGAGCTGCTCTATATACGAGCATTTCGAGATGCGAGCTAGGAGGGGAGAGATATTTCTGTTCTACTTACGAGTCCAAATTCGGGATAAGAGCGCTCACCGCCTGTCCCTGTCAGCGGCCCAGCCACCTTCACCCGCCCGGACAACCGCCAGAGGGGCTCCTCCGGAGGGGCGCACGGGGAAGGGCTTGAGCCGCCGCCTTCTCCTTTCCCCGTGGGAGCGCTGCACCTCTTGTCTGCCCGGCCTGAGAGGCACGGAACCGGTGCTCATGCCGGGCGGCCCGCCTGGAACGCCAGCAATGCCGCCGGGCCGATTGCCGAGCGGGGGGTGGGGCGCAGTAGGAGGCGAAGGCGCCGCCGCACTGGCCCCCTCAGGCTGCTCCGCCCGGGATGGGGCTCCTCTGGAGCCCCCGTGCGTCCCTCCGGAGGAGCCCCATCCCAGACGGATGGCGTTCCCGGTGGGCCACCCGGCATGAGCACTGGTTTCGTGCCTCTCAGGCCGGGCAGACAAGAGGTGCAGCGCTCCCACGAGGAAAGGAGAAGGCGGCGGCTCAAGCCCTTCCCTGTGCGCCCCTCCGGAAGAGCCCCTCTGGCGGTTGTCCGGGCGGGTGAAGGTGGCTGGGCCGCTGACAGGGACAGGCGGTGAGCGCTCAGAGGGGGCACAGCCCCGAGCGAGACTTGGCCTCTGCTGCGGCTGCTGCCCGTCTGCTTCTCTCTCCCTCCTTCCCCGCCGGATGACATGCATGGCAAAGGGGCGGGGAGGATCGGGAGGCTCAAGCCTCCTTCGGTGGTGGCGGCCGGTTTCTTATTTTTGGGCTTGCACGCATTAATCGCTTTTCCATTGATTCCTATGGGAAACAATGTTTCATCATACGAGCTTTTCGACTTACGAGCCTCCTTCCCTCACCAATTAAATTCGTAAGTTGAGGTTCTACTGTACAGTGTTCCCTTGATTTTCGCGGGGGATTAGTTCCGAGACCACCCGCGAAAGTCGAATTTCCGCAAAGTAGAGATGCGGAAGTAAATACACCATTTTTGGCTAAGACTTAAGACTTTAAACCCCTAAATTACCATTTCCCATTCCCTTAACAACCATTTACTCACCATTATTACTGGTACTCACCATTGAATAAGACACATAGTGATCCTGATATTTATAAACATAATTATTTATTAACAATAATAATTTTTTTTGTTATTTATTTGCAAAAATTATTAGTTTGGCGATGACATATGACGTCATCGGGTGGGAAAAACCGTGGTATAGAAAAAAAACCCGCGAAGTATTTTTTAATTAATATTTTTTGAAAAACCTTGGTATAGGCTATTCGTGAAGTGCGAACCTGTGAAAATCGAGGGAACGCTGTACTACTTAATTATGCACATACTAATAGTTGCTAGATTAGCAATTGCACAATAATAATAATAATAATAATAATAATAATTTATTAGATTTGTATGCCACCCCTCTCCGCCTCTCCGTAGACTTTAATGGAAGAATGAACACATGCCCTCTGAAACAACAGTAATTAACAAAATACTGGAATGTGCAGAAATGAATAAACTCACTCTAGTTTACATTACATTACTTTAGAGTAATGAACAAAAGAAAGAAATATATATCATATGAGAGAAACTGTATACATGGCTTGAAAAAGGAAAAAAAATCTATAAATCCACGAACATTACACTGATGTAAAGGAAGCGAATATTAGTAAAATCTTAATAATAATGTAACATACTTTTTTTCCTTTGTACATTACTTGTATTCAGCAAGCAGGACTTGGTGGAACACAGTTCCATCGGCGGAAATGAAGCTGCACGCACAGCTCTAGCTGACTGGCAGCAGTCACTTCCTGGATTACCGGTCTCAGCTTGGCTGTCCTTTCCCCCCCCTGCTGCTGCTGCTGCTGTGCGCTCCTCACTTTTTTCCTCTTTCCTCCTTCCTGGCCTCAGACAAGCTTCCCTCTCTCCTGCCCAGCTCCCCTCCAGCCTCACGCGGCCACACCTCCCAAGGCCAGGAGAGCCACACTGTACCAAAGCAATCTGGGCTGTGGTCTTTTTCCCGTCGCGAAGCCCTTACTCTGCCCACAGTTAAGATGAAAAGGCATTGTGCAACAATAACAGTTCACTTGAACGATGATGTTCGTTCAAGCCACTCCCACCCGGTCACATAATACAAGTAATACAAGCAGTAATGGGCATTTTGTTATAATGCCACCCCTACCCGGTCACATGACCATCAAGCCACACCCACAAAATAAACCACACCCACAGTGTGGCAGTAAAATTTTTGGCTGCCCATTACTGCTTGTATTACTTGTGTTATACTGTACCGTTTCCTTTTTCCCCCCTTGTTTTTTTGTTACATGTATTTATCTTATTGTTATTATGTGTCCTTAGGTATGTTTGTAAAACTTTTGAAAACTCACAATAAAAATATTTTTTTTAAAAGAATAGTTTGACAGTGGTGAGGGAAATATTTGTTTAGCAGAGTGATGGCATTTGGGGAAAAAACTGTTGTTGTTAAGTCAGTAGCATGAGTAGGTGGGTGAATGCACACACAAACGTATGTGCACTGGTCAGTCACTCATGCAGCTTGGTGGACAAGAGGCCATGCCTCCGTAGTGTGCTGCAGCCCACGGATTGGGGACCCCTGATTTAAGACCATATTCGATAACTGAGCATTTCATACGTTTTTTTCTCCTCCAACACACCCTGCCTTCACAAAAACCAAAAACAGCAACCCTGAACAGTTGCAACAGGATTATTGTAAATACATGCTGGTTTTCAAGAGTCCAAATTTCAGTCACATGACTGTGGGGATGATGTGACAGTCATAAAGACACAGAGCAGTCATAAATTACTTTTCCAGCACCATCGTAACTTTGAATGGCCGTTACACAAGTGGCTGCAAGTTGAGGACCACCTTATACTTTAGATAGGAAACTCTGGGGAATTATTTCAATGGACTTCCGGTCCAAAGCAAGGCACTAGAGTGCCTTCTGTCCCCTGTCCTATTGCTCTCCTATATCTCCTATTCCTTTCTTCTATTCCTATATTTCTTCTTCTATTCTTTCATTGATATGTTCTATTACTATATCTTCTTTTCTATTCTTTCTTAGATATATTTTACTATGAGTATCTCCTTTATAACCTTCATCATGTATTTTACTATGTGTATACAGTGTTCCCTCAATTTTCACGGGGGAAGCGTTCCGAGACTGCCCGCAAAAGTCGAATTTCCGCGAAGTAGAGATGCGGAAGTAAATACACCATTTTTGGCTATGGACAATATCACAAGCCTTCCCTTAACACTTTAAACCCCTAAATTACCATTTTCCATTCCCTTAACAACCATTTACTCACCATTATTACTGGTACTCACCATTGAATAAGACACTTAGTGATCCTGATATTTATAACCATAATTATTTATTAACAAGAATTATTATTTTTTGTTATTTATTTGCAAAAATTATTAGTTTGGCGATGATGTATGATGTCATCGGGCGGGAAACACCGTGGTATAGAAATAAACCTGCGAAGTATTTTTTAATTAATATTTCTTGAAAAACCGTGGTATAGGCTATTCGCGAAGTTCGAACCCGCGAAAATCGAGGGAACACTGCATAGATATATACCCACTAAAACCCTCATTGTGTATTGGACAAAATAAATAGATAGATAGATAGATAGATAGATAGATAGATAGATAGATAGATAGATAGATAGATAGATAGATAGATAAGATAGATAGATAATAAATAGATAGATAGATAGATAGTTAGATTAGATAGATAATAAATAGATAGATAGATAGATAGATATAGATTAGATAGATAGACAGATTAGATAGATTAGATAGATAGATAGATTAGATAGATAGATAGATTAGATAGATAGATTAGATAGATAGATAATAAATAAATAGATAGATAGATAGATAATAAATAAATAGATAGATAGATAGATTAGATAGATAGATAGATTAGATAGATAGATAGATAGATAGATTAGATAGATAGATAATAAATAAATAGATAGATAGATAGATTGATAGATAGATAATAAATAAATAGATAGATAATAAATAGATAGATAGATAGATAGATAGATAGATAGATAGATAGATAGATAGATAGATACATAACTTCATCTTAGCCAGAGCTCCCCTGCTTTGCCTTTTCCCCAGTTAAACTGCACCGTTTCCCTCCACCGTCAGGCTTGGTTCGTCCAAGAAGTTTACAGCAGCTGGATCTTGTCGGCTTCTGGCTCTGGGGCCGATTGTTTGGTAGGAGAGGAAATGAGAAAATCCAGACGTGATCTGGGCTCTGAAGAAGCCAACCTTGGGAATTCTCTTCTCCTCTTACTCAAAGCTCTTGCCTCGATAGCAAGGTCACCAAGTAAAGGGGGGGGGGGGATTACAAAAGGAAAAGAAAAAGTAATATTTGAAAGAGCAATTCTTTTACAAAATCCGAGACAAAGAATGAAATGCATTGGTAATCAGGTTTGACAGCTATTGGGGAGAGCAGTATAGTTTGTGGTGCTAAAATAATTCGTTGTGGTTCCCCAGATTCTAACACGTAGATTTAGGAGCCAAGATTTCCCAGAATTCTAACTCCTGAGAATTTCCACTTTACATACAAGTTGTCTTTTTAAAGGGGCTGGCTTTGATACATAGAAACATAGAAGTCTGACGACAGAAAAAGACCTCATGGTCCATCTAGTCTGCCCATATACTATTTTCTGTATTTTATCTTAGGATGGATATACAGTGATCTCTCGGTTAGCGCGGGGGTTACGTTCCAAGACCTCCCGCGCTAACCGATTTCCGCGTTATATTGGATGCGGAAGTAAAACCACCATCTGCGCATGTGCGCCATTTTTTTTCATGGCCGCACATGCGCAGATGGTGGTTTGCGTGTGGGCGGTGGGGAAGACCAAGGGAAGATTCCTTCAGCCGCCCAACAGCTGATCTGCTCCGCAGCGCGGAAGCAGCGAGGAGCCGAAGATGGGGTAAAGGCAAAGGGGAAACCCCATCTTCGGCTCCTCGCTGCTGCCGCGCTGCGGAGCGGATCAGGTGTTGGGCGGCTGAAGGAACCTTCCCTTGGTCTTCCCGCTTGCCGCTTGCCAGTCCACACACGCCCCCCTGGATGAGCCGGCCACAGGGGCGAGGGGTGGGGATGAAGGGGCAGGACTTCCCGGGCGGAAGGCATGCTCGGCTCTGCCGCTCCAGCCCCTTTCGGCCGAGCAGCCAGGGAAGTCGAGCCAGGCGTGGCGGCGGCAGCGCTGCTTCTCCGGTCGCCCGGTCCTCTCCTGCCTCCTGCGCCGATGTTCCCCGCTGCGACGGAAGGCAGTCGCTTGGCTAGGGAGGCTCGGCCGAAAGCGGCTGGAGCGGCAGAGCCGAGCACGCCTTCCGCCCGGGAAGTCCTGCCCCTTCATCCCCACCCCTCGCCCCTGTGGTCGGCGGGGATGAAAGGGCAGGACTCCCTGGGTGGAAGGCGTGCTCGGCTCTGCCGCTCCAGCCGCTTTCGGCCGAGCCTCCCTAGCCAAGCGACTGCCTTCCGTCGCAGCGGGGAACATCGGCGCAGGAGGCAGGAGAGGACCGGGCGACCGGAGAAGCAGCGCTGCCGCCGCCACGCCTGGCTCGACTTCCCTGGCTGCTTGGCCGGGGAGGCTCGGCTGAAAGCGGCTGGAGCGGCAGAGCCGAGCACGCCTTCCACCCAGCGATTGTTCCGCTGCCGCCAGCATGGCCTGGCTGGCAGCGGAAAATGTAACGGAGCCCACGGGGGATTCGCCTTCCTCCCACCCGCAGCCGAGACTGATTGTGGGCTCCTTCGCAACCTCGGAGAGCTTCCGGGGCATGAAAGCTCACGAAAACCAGGAAGCTCTCCGAGGTTGCGAAGGAGCCCACGATCAGTCGGCTGCCGGCGGGAGGAAAGCGAATGCCACGGGGCTGGGCTCGGCTCCCCCCTCGGCTCCCCCCCTTACCAGCCCCGCCGCGGAAGGCTCCATTCTGTTCCCTGCCGGCCCGATTGAGCGGCCGGCGGTCTCCATTCAGGGAACAGAATAAAAAAAAAATTTTTAAAAAAAAATTTTTTTTTTAAAATAATATTTTAATATTTTCTTTTTTAAATAATATTTTTTGAAAAACCGCGTTGCAGCGTTTCGCGCTAATCGAGAACGCGCAAGTCGAGGGACCACTGTATGTGTATCCCAGGTATGTTTAAATTCAGTTACTGTGGATTTATATACCACGTCTGCTGGAAGTTTGTTCCAAGGATCTACAACTCTTTCAGTAAAATAATATTTTCTCATGTTGCTTTTGATCATTCCCCCAACTAATTTCAGATTGTGTCCCCTTGTTCTTGTGTTCACTTTCCTATTAAAAACACTTCCCTCCTGGACCTTATTTAACCTTTTAACATATTTAAATGTTTTGATCATGTCCCCCCTTTTCCTTCCGTTCTCCAGACTATAAGGATTGAGTTCATTAAGTCTTTCCTGATACGTTTTATGCTTAAGACCTTCCACCATTCTTGTAGCCTGTCTTAGGACCCGTTCAATTTTGTCAATATCTTTTTGTAGGTGAGGTCTCCAGAACTGAACACAGGATTCCAAATGTGGTCTCACCAGCGCTCTATATAAGGGGATCACAATCTCCCTCTTCCTGCTTGTTATACCTCTAGCTATGCAGCCAAGCATCCTGCTTGCTTTCCCTACTGCCTGACTGCACTGTTCACCCATTGATACTCCCCTTTCTTGTTCATAAAGTAAACTACCTATGAAAAGAAGCTAGGCTGCATCCATTCTTAGAGGCCGTAAAGCGTCTTTTAACTTTGATAGCCTGGATTTGCCTCAGAAAAATCAGTGTGAAACCATGAAAAATGGAGTGGAAATAACTTTTTTCAAAAACATGTGGTGATTATTTTAAAAGCACCCTTTCCTTGTGCAGTATTGGGAAAGAAGGTATTTCTGGAATGTTACAACATTGTGTGTCGCTTCCAGATGTGCCTGTAATGGGGGGAGTGACATGGTCCCAGCTGTAATTTCAGGCAGCCAGTAGAAAAGTTGACACATTGAGTTTAGGAGTTAATTATAAACCACAAACAATTATAAAATAGTTAGTGAAGCATAAACACCATTCTCAGCTAAGGAAAAACATCACTTGAATTATTAAATGACTTTAAACATTTAAATATGTTAAAGGGTTAAATAGGGTTCAGGAGGGAAGTGTTTTTAATAGGAAAGTGAACACAAGAACAAGGGGACACAATCTGAAGTTAGTTGGGGGAAAGATCAAAGGCAACATGAGAAAATATTATTTTACTGAAAGAGTAGTAGATCCTTGGAACAAACTTCCAGCAGACGTGGTTGGTAAATCCACAGTAACTGAATTTAAACATGCCTGGGATAAACATATATCCATTGTAAGATAAAATACAGGAAATAGTATAAGGGCAGACTAGATGGACCATGAGGTCTTTTTCTGCAGTCAGTCTTCTATGTTTCTATGTTTCTATACAGTATGCGTATTGTAATGTTTGCTAGAAGATATACTTAGATACCAAAGATCTTTTATAAAGTTTGGGGTCAATAATATACATTTTCCACATGTTGACGCATGAAATACTGTGCATATTAAATGTATTTTAAATGCTGCATCACCTGAAAAGTCATGGAATCGACCATTAACCAATCCATTACTCTCCTCTTAGAAACAATCTACTATCTAATAAACAATTTGGTTTCAGAAAAATATTATCCTGTAATCTAAACTTCTACACTGCAAAAATATATGGACTACAAAACTCAATCAGGGCAAAGCAATAGATGCAATTTACATAGAATTTGGAAAGCCTTTGATTCAGTAGTACATGACAAACTACTGCTAAAACTAAAATCCTATGGCATATCTGGATCCCTACATACCCGTATATATTCGAGTATAAGTCGACCCGATTATAAGCCGAGGCACCTACTTTTGCCACAAAAACTGGGAAAACTTATTGACTCGAATATAAGTCCAGGGTGGAAAATACAGTGGCTACTGGTAACTTATAAAAATGGAATATTCTTCTGTTGTAGCTTCTTAAAATTGTTTTTGTAGGAGAATTAAAAAAAACATATGAAGAACGGTTGCAAGAACTGGGTGTATTTAATTTAATGAAAAAAAGGACCAGGGGAGACATGATAGCATTCTTCCAATATCTCAGAGTTTGCCACAAAGAAGAAAGAGTCAACCTATTCTCCAAAGCACCTGAGGGCAGAACAAGAAGCAATGGGTGGAAACTAAACAAGGAGAGAAGCAACTTAGAACTAAGGAGATAATTCCTGACAGTTGGAACAATGAATCTGTGGAACAGCCTGCCACCAAAAGTTGTGAATGCTCCAACACTGGAAGTTTTTAAGAAGATGTTGGATACCCATTTGTCTGAAGTAGTGTAGGGTTTCCTGCCTAGGCAAGGGGTTAGACTAGAAGACCTCAAAGGTCCCTTCCAACCCTGTTGTTATTATTATATTATGTAACTTTTTTTCCTTCCAAAATGTTTTTCATTTCTTGCATCTTCCTCCCCTTCCAAAATCTTTCTTTTTTTTTATTCCAAAAACCTCTTAAAATATCTTTAGGAATGTTATCTTAATCTTCATTACAATATCATTATAATTTTCTTAATAACTGGGATTTCATATATTCTTTCAAAACAATTGCTTAAATCAAACTTCCATATGATAAATATTCAGATTTTTCATTTAAAACGTATTTTATCAGTTAAAATCATTATTACTATCTCAATAGATCAGTAAATAACAATTGGGAGTTACTCAATCATTAATTATAAAATCTTTCTTCTACATGATATTTATCTTGCATAAGGAGTAACCATACTGTTTAAAAAAGGTAAATCTATTCATATTAATTATGTAGAACAAATGATTAATGACAAAATTCATACTATTATATTATCCTAACCTTTGTACTGTTTTAAACAAGTCAGCATTAACAATCCTCTTGGGTATGATAAGTATAGTTGGAAGAAAAAGTTTACCCGTAATTACACAGAGTTATCCCCACTTTAAGCAACATTTTCTTACAAAATAACCTATCCTGTTAATCAATTTTAAATGGGTAACTTACATTTTACTTGTACATTTTATTCACTTGTAAAATATTGTTGCTGGCTTGATCAGAAGAGAAAGCCATGGTTCCTTGTTCTGAAAGTCTCTTCAACCCTCCCGCCCCTTCCCCCAGTGCTTCCTGTAGAGGAGGAGCTGTGATTGGTACAGCCTGCTGTCAATCAGATAGCTCTCTCGATGCCTCCTTTCTGTGTAAGGAAGGAGCTGTGATTGGTTCAGCCTGCTGCCAATCAGGCAGCTGAGGGGTAGCAAGAGCAGAAAGAAAAAAAACCCTGGTGTTGCCAGCCATGAGGTTTCTTTCCTCCCTGCCTTTCACATCGGAACTGTGGAGCTTTGGGACAGTTTTCAGGTCAGTGAAAGTCAGTGACTCTAATATAAGTCGAGGTTGGATTTTCCAGCACATTTTTTGAGCTGAAAATATTGACTTATACTCGAGTATATACGGTAATTGGATAACTGCGTTCCTGTCAAACAGACAAGAAGTGGTCAAAATAGGTATCACCCTATCAAATCCTATACCTGTTAACAGTGGCATCCCCTATACCCGTTAACAGTGGCATCCCCCAAGAGAGCATTCTAGGGCCAACACTCTTTATAAAATACATAAATGATCTTTGTGATCATATTATAAGCAACTGCATCCTCTTTGTAAAAGTAAAACTATTTTAACACCACCGACAATACTTCTACCCTTCAAAAAGACATTGAATTTCTGTCAGAATGGTGAAACAATTGGCAACTCCAATTCTCAGCCACCAAATGCTCTGTATTACACATTGGCCAAAAAAAATCAGAACACAAAATATAAACTGACTGGACACGACCTTGTTGGTGACCCTCACTCTGTCAAAGATCTTAGATTGTCTACTGTGCCAGCTCAGGAAGCTCAAACTACCCAAGGAGCTGCTGATACAGTTCTACAGAGGAATCATTGAGTCTGTCATCTGCACCTCTATAACTGTCTGGTTTGGTGCTGCAACCCAACAAGACCAACACAGACTTCAGAGGATAATCAGAACTGCAGAAAAAGCAATTGCTGACAACCTGCCTTCCATTGAGGACCTGTATACTGCACAAGTCAAAAAGAGGGCGGGGAAAATATTTACTGACCCCTCACATCCTGGACACAAATTGTTTCAACTCCTACCCTCAAAACGTCGCTACAGAGCACTACACACAAAGACAACTAGACACAAGAACAGTTTTTTTCCGAACGCCATCACTCTACTAAACAAATAATTCCCTCAACACTGTCAGACTTTCTACTAAATCTGCACTTCTATTCTACTAGTTTTTCTCATCATTCCTTTCACCCATTTCCTCCCATGTTGACTGTATGACTGTAACTTGTTGCTTATATCCTAAGATTTTTATTAATATTGCTTCTTCATTGTTTATTTGACCCCTATGACAATCATTAAGTGTTGTACCACATGATTCTTGACAAATGTATATTTTATTTTATGTACGCTGAGAACATATGCACCCAGACAAATTCCTTGTGTGCCCAATCACACTTGGCCAATAAAAATTCTATTCTATTCTATTCTATTCTACTGTTGGCCCCACCCATTCCTATGAGATCTGTAAAGAGCGTCTATTAAGTGCAACTGTTTGCCTACCATCCCTGGCCCAATGTTCCTTTTTACTTTTCTTCATTTCATGTTTTCAAATTATGTATATATTTATATGTATACTCTAATGCAAGATCGACAAAATAAATAAATAAAGATGTAATAAAAATTAAGATATAATAATGCATTAAAAATGGAATTGAGCAGGAGAGGAATACTGCTGTTATACACAGGTGAAACTCGAAAAATTATAATGTTGTGCAAAAGTTCGTTTATTTTAGTAATGCAACTTAAAAGGTGAAATATAATATATGAGAGATTCTCATTGCATGAAAGGCAAGACAGTTCAAGCTGTGATTTGTCATAATTGTGATGATTATGGGCTACAGGTCATGAAAACCGCAAATCCTCCATCTCAGAAAATTAGAATGTTACGTGCAATCAATAAAACAAGGATTATACATGGAATAATATTGGACCTCTGAAAAATATAAGCATGCATATGTACTCAGTGTACTTGGTTTGGGCCCCTTTGGCACCAATTACTGCCTCAATGCGGTGTGGCAATGACACTACCAGCCTGTGGCACTACTGAGGTATTATGGAAGACTAGGATGCTTCAATAGTGGCCTCATGTTTTTCATCTTTTATTTATTTATTTATTTATTTTGTCCAATACATAATACACTTTGAAGAGAAAGATATGTAATAATATAAGTAAAGAAAAGAATAGAAGAAAAGATATAAAAGTATAAGTGAACATATTTGAAAGGAAGAAAAGATAAATGAGATAAGGAGAGACAATTGGACAGGGGATGGAAGGCACACTGGTGCACTTATGCATGCCCCTTACTGACCTCTAAGGAACCTGGAGAGGTCAATCGTGGATAGTCTAAGGGAAAAAAGTTTGGGGTTAGGAGTTGACACTACTGAGTCAGGTAATGAGTTCCACGCTTCGACAACTCGGTTGCTGAAGTCATATTTTTTACAGTCAAGTTTGGAGCGGTTAATATTAAGTTTAAATCTGTGGGGCATTACTCTTGGCAATGCCCCACAGATTCTCTTTGGGGTTTAGGTCAGGTGAGTTTGCTAGCCAATCAAACACAGTAATCCCACGGTCATTGAACCAGATTTTGGTGCTTTTGGCACTATGTGCCAAGTCCCGCTGGAAAATTGAAGTCAGCATCCCTATAAAGCTCGTCTGTGAAAGGAAACATGAAGTGCTCCAAAATCTCCTCTGTAGACGGCTGCATTGACCCTGGACTTAATGAAGCACAGTGGACCAACACCAGCAGAATGACATGGCTCCCCAAATCAACACACGCTGTGGAAACTTTGGCATCTCATTTGGAAACCAAGAACCCAGAGTATGAAGGAAGAATGGAGAGGCACCCACAGCAAGATGCTTGAAGTCCAGTGTAAAATTTCCTGAGTCTCTGGAAAGATTTTTTCTTTATTCGCTAAGAAAGCAAATAGACAATATACTTTGTGATAACCAAAATAATCTTTAGTCCCACCAGTTTTAAATACATAACTTTACACACAGCTTTACAAGTACAAAGGAGAGAAAATCTGGACCTCAACAATATGTTCCACTTTTTAAAAAGATGCGAAATCCTATAATATTTAGTCAAACTATTGAACGGAGAGGGGCGGCATACAAATCCAATAAATTATTATTATTATTATTATTATTATTATTATTATTATTATTATTATTTAAATAAGTTTATTTTCACCACAGAGAAATAAAGGAGGGTTCAAAAACTGGCCTTATTATGGTTTCTCAACTAATTCTTTGGTAAACAGAATAAAAGCATGTCCCAATGTTTGTGAAGAATAGGGAAAGAAGATTACATCATGGATTTGACATAGAACTGATTAGTGCAATTCAGATTGTGCCATCAAAAAGTTCATCGGTTGTCATCAAGCACAACTGCTCCAATAAACACATCCTGCTCAATGATGTTTTCTTCTCACAGGGCTTGGAAGTTGCATCTTAGGACACTTCTACAATAGGGCTTTGTGGCTGTTCAGAATCATCTCCGAATTGTCTAATAGCACAAGTCAGGACGTTTGAAAAACTGACTCAATTTGTTTGGCTCTGAAATGCCTTGTTTTTGCTGCAGCTCTCCAGAGAAAACACATCTAAAAGCAGATGAACCAACAACATTTGGTCAGTGCCATAGAATGTGGAAGAGATAAGGGCCTTACCACATCTTTCCATCCCATATCCAACCGTGAATCAAAGAGGACATAATGGAACCTCACGGTTGTCATGTCAGGAGAAGACACTTGAACAACAAACAAAGAGGCATGAAGCATGGGAGGGGTAGTTCATGTTATGTCCTTTTTGTAGGAAGTAAGGTGAGGGGATTTTTGTAGATTTAAGACTGGTGGTAGTTTGGGGAAGACCATTGACTGAGTGTTATATACTGGTCAAATAATAAAGGGAACACTCAAAGTTACAACTGCACTGAAAAAGTGACTTATGATCGTTTTCCACAGCTATGACTTCAGAAACTTCAGAAGAAAAGGATTTAGGGGTAGTGATTTCTGACAGTCTCAAAATGGGTGAACAGTGCAGTCAACCGGTAGGAAAAGCAAGTAGGATGCTTGGCTGCATAGCTAGAAGTGTAACAAGTAGGAAGAGGGAGATTGTGATCCCGCTGTATAGAGCGCTGGTGAGACCACATTTGGAATACTGTGTTCAGTTCTGGAGACCTCACCTACAAAAAGATATTGGCAAAATTGAACAGGTTCAAAGACAGGCTACAAGAATGATGGAAGGTCTTAAGCATAAAACCTATCAGGAAAGACTTAATGAACTCAATCTGTATAGTCTGGAGGACAGAAGGGAAAGGGGGGACATGATCGAAACATTTAAATATGTTAAAGGGTTAAATAAGGTTCAGGAGGGAAGTGTTTTTAATAGGAAAGTGAACACAAGAACAAGGGACACAATCTGAAGTTAGTTGGAGGAAAGATTAGAAGCAACATGAGAAAATATTATTTTACTGAAAGAGTAGTAGATGCTTGGAACAAACTTCCAGCAGACGTGGTTGGTAAATCCACAATAACTGAATTTAAACATGCCTGGGATAAACATATATCCATCCTAAGATAAAATACAGAAAATAGTATAAGGGCAGACTAGATGGACCACGAGGTCTTTTTCTGCCGTCAGTCTTCTATGTTTCTATGTTTCTATGACCCATTGTAGCCTCCCCGTGGTTACGTGATCAACATTCATGCATTGGGCAACTGGCATGCATTTATGGGAGTTGCATTGCATGGGATTCACCTTTTGTAGACCTTCCCACCTGGCCTCTGGCAAGCAAAGTCAATGGGGAAAACAGGATTTGCTTAACAATGCCATGATTCACTTAACAACTCCACTGACTGGCTTAACAACCATAGCAAAAAGGTCATCAAATGAGTTACAGCTTAACAACTGCCCTGCTTAACAGTGGAAATGTTGGCCTCAGTTGTAGTTGCAATTGACGAACTACCTGCAATCTACTCTTGAATGCATTCTTCTAGTAGTACTAATTGAATTACAGCTGTATTTAGTAACAAATGGTAGGAAAAACTATGCCCTTTTCATTTTGTTTGTTTTTTTTTAATTGGAAGGTCTCTTTCCTACTTTTTTTTAAATAATAAATTTTATTGGTTTTTTTTTTTAAAACAAAGACAAGAAAACAGCAAAACAAAAGTCAATGTGTAACAAAAGCATTGGATACAAGATGCATATTTGCAATTACAGTTCCGAATCTTCAGTTTCTCTATTTTCTTTAAATTTACAGGTGTTCTATTTTCTTTTCTTTTTTTCCAATCCAATTATAACATTTACCCCACACGGTATAGTATTCTTTATCCTGTTTGTTCTGTAACTCTAATTCCCTCAACACTGTCAGACTTTTTACTAAATCTGCACTTTTATTCTACTAATGTTTCTCATCATTCCTATCATCCTTTTCCTCCTTCTTAGGACTGTATGACTGTAACTTGTTGCTTGTATCCTAAGATTTTTATTAATATTGATTGTTTCTTCATTGCTTATTTGACCCCTATGGCAATCATTAAGTGTTGTACCACATGATTCTTGACAAATGTATCTTTTTCTTTATGTACGTTGAGAGCATATGCACCAAGACAAATTCCTCGTGTGTCCAATCACACTTGGCCAATAAAATTCTATTCTATTCTATTCTATTCTATTCTAGTCTAGTCTAGTCTAGTCTAGTCTAGTCTAGTCTAGTCTAGTCTAGTCTAAGATAAGTTTACTCCATTTAAAATTACTTTTTATATTAGATTTGTTATATTTGTCTTTTTTACTGCTGTTAGCCGCCCTGAGTCTGCGGAGAGGGGCGGCATACAAATCTAATAAATAAATAAATAAAATAAATAAATAAATAAATTTTGCACATTCCAATATTTTCCTAATTAGTAATTCCTCTGTTGGTACATTTTCTTTCTTGCAGTTTTGAGCAAAAACCAGTTGAGCCGCAGTTAGTATATGTATTATTAAATAATAATTGGCCTTTTCAGTTTGACCTCTAATTAGTCCCAATAGATAAGTCTTGGGTTTTAGTTCTAATTCATACTCGAGTATCTCTTTAATTATTTTTTGAATCATAATCCATTCTTTTTTGTTACTGGGCATGTCCACCACATATGGTAGTACGTACCAGGTAGTGATTTGCATTTCCAACATTCTCTTTTTAATTTTGGGCAGATTTTCACTAATCTTGCCGTAATGCCACCGGTAGAACATCTTATATAATTTCTCTCTATATGGCACAGATATTGTTAATTTATAATTGTCTTTCCAAATCTTTTCCCAGTCTTCTAGTTGAATAGTATAGCCAAAGTTGGTCATCCAGGCAATCATATTTTCCTTAACCACTTCTTCTATATTTTCATACTTTAACATAAAATTATACATTTTTGTTATAAATTTCTTCTCTGGTCCTAATAAAATTTTGTCCATTATATTTATTTTTTTGCTCTTTCCTACTTTTACAAAGCTGTCAGATGATAATATTCACAAAGGTCAAAATTCATGGTGTTGGATTTATTCCCTGTTTCTATTTTGGTTGATTCACTCATAATGCCATGAAGCTCAAAGAAGGAGAATTTCCCCCCAAGAGAACAATGTTTATAACGTTAATCGCAGGTCTTCAACTTTACAAATATTTACTGAAATATCTGTCATGTGCAAACTGAAGTGATATGACATTTAGGTATGAAATATTATCAGTCCTGAGTTGCAGCTGCTCCAAGCCTCCCAAGAAATGATCTGTGCAAAGACACAGATACAATTTTTAAAATATATTTTCAGATTCAGATCCTTGTTCTGCAGAAGACCAGGAAAGCTTGGCTATCAATGCTGAAGTCTCTTTAGATCAGTGTTTCCCAACCTTAGACATTTTAATAGCAACAGCATTTAGACTTATACACCTCTTCATATTTACAACATTTTCTTTACAGGTTTACAGAATCAGCCTCTTGCCCCCAACAATCTGGGTCCTCATTTTACCTACTTCAGAAGGATGGAGGGCTGAATCAAGCTTGAGCTGGTGGTGAGGTTTGAACTGCTGAACTACAGTTAGCAGAAATAGCCTGCAGTGCTGCACTCTAAGTGTTGGTTATGACCTATAAAGCCCTACATGGCATAGGACCAGATTATCTCCGAGAACGCCTTCTGCCGCACGAATCCCAGCATCTGGTGAGGTCCCACAGAGTTGGTCTTCTCAGGGTCCCATCAACCAGACAATGTCAGCTGGCGAGGCCTAGGAGAATAGCCTTCTCTGTGGGGGCCCCAGCCCTCTGGAACTAGCTCCCCCCAGAGATTCACTCTGCCCCGCCCTCCTTGCTTTCCAAAAAAGTTTGAAGACTCATCTTTGCCGCCAGGCCTAGGGCCATTAGATCTCTCCCCCTCTGACCAATGAATGTATTTAGAATAAAGTATTGTTTGAGTGAATGAAAATTGAATGTTTTTAGAAACATAGAAGATTGACGGCAGAAAAAGACCTGATGGTCCATCTGCCCTTATACTATTTCCTGTATTTTATCTTAGGATGGATATATGTTTATCCCAGGCATGTTTAAATTCAGTTACTGTGGATTTATCTACCACGTCTGCTGGAAGTTTGTTCCAAGGATCTGCTACTCTTTCAGTAAAATAATATTTTCTCATGTTGCTTCTGATCTTTCCCCCAACTAACTTCAGATTGTGTCCCCTTGTTCTTGTGTTCACTTTCCTATTAAAAACACTTCCCTCCTGGACCTTATTTAACCCTTTAACATATTTAAATGTTTCAATCATGTTCCCCCTTTTCCTTCTGTCCTCCAGACTATACAGATTGAGTTCATTCAGTCTTTCCTGATAAGTTTTATGCTTAAAACTCTTGCGTCAAGAAGAGGAGAAGCCTCCTCTTCCTCATCACTGCCAAGAGGTGCTGGTGGTTCTGAAGTCCCTGGCTGAACCTCTGCCTCTGGTACTGACTCCTCTCCATCCTCCTCACTGTCTGACTTGGGTGCCGGCTGCATAGGCTGTTGGTACATCACCAAGTTTGTCTCCTTTTGAATTGGATCTGCTATCAGCTGCATGAGCTGCTGGCAGGCAACAACAGATAGTAGCAGAGGTGGGCTGCTAAGGTGGAACAGTGATGTGTGCTCACCCCCATAGCTCTGAGTGCTAGCAGAGTCCAGTGCAATTCTGCTGCTGCTCTTGAGCAGGTAGTGAAATGATGCGTGGAAATCATGCAGGTGTGCTGGACTCCGCTAGCACTCAGAGCCACGGGGGCGAGCACACGTAACAGTGCCACCTTTGCAGCCCACTTCTGGATAGTAGTAATAGTGCTTACTATTTTTGATGCTGGTATATCTATTTAATCAGTAATGCCCTCAAAGTAAACACACCGCAGGGGATAACAGACAACTGGTCATCTGACCCCTCACATCCTGGACACAAATTGTTTCAACTCCTACCCTCAAAACGTCGCGACAGAGCACTGCACACCAAGACAACTAGACACAAGAACAGTTTTTTCCCGAACGCCATCACTCTACTAAACAAATAATTCCCTCAACACTGTCAGACTTTCTACTAAATCTGCACTTCTATTCTACTAGTTTTTCTCATCATTCCTTTCACCCATTTCCTCCCATGTTGACTGTATGACTGTAACTTGTTGCTTATATCCTAAGATTTTTATTAATATTGCTTCTTCATTGCTTATTTGACCCCTATGACAATCATTAAGTGTTGTACCACATAATTCTTGACAAATGTATATTTTATTTTATGTACGTTGAGAGCATATGCACCAAGACAAATTCCTTGTGTGTCCAATCACACTTGGCCAATAAAAATTCTATTCTATTCTATTCTATTCTATTCTATCCTAACTGTATATGGTGTGCATCTCAATGTGATTCGCAGTCCACAAGTTCATGATCCTTTCAATTCTTCCTGCAAGTTGGGTGGTTTTCACCTCTGGAGGGCCTTAAAGATTTGGCTTTTCATTTCTGTAATTGCTGGAGCTGTTGTTAAGTTCTGTTGCTGGCCAGATTCAGTTTGTTTTTGTGTGTGTGTTTATTTGGGTTTTTTTGCTGGTTATGTTTCTGGATTGTGTTTTATATCTGCATTATATCACAATTATATTGTGAGCCACGCTGATTTGTTTAGAGTTGGACAGTGCCTTAAATTAAATATTAAATTAAATTAAATTAAATTAAATTAAATTAAATTAAATTAAATTAAATTAAATTAAATTAAATTAAATTAAATTAAATTAAATTAAATTAAATTAAATTAAATTAAATTAAATTAAATTAAATTAAATTAAATTAAATTAATAATAGGGAAGCGAATGCTTCTCCAACAGAAGATGTTAGGCAGGCAAATGCTACATGAGGCTGACATTTCGTGTCTTGAATTAATGAGCATGCCTTATGCAGCTGTACAGTGTGCCTGAACATTCATATTCTCTTTTGAAGTTTTGGACTGTGTTTCATGGATTTAGTTCTGCAACTTATTTATTCTTCCCTAAGGCAAAAATGATTAAATAAAGCAAATATTCCACTTTTACATTTTTAAAAAAAAAATCATCTTAACATTAAACCAGAAGACAAAACAAATTCCTTCTGGAGTTTTTTTCCAGGTTATTAATATTTGTGGCAAGCAAAGATTGTGTGATGGAAAACGATGAGAGGAAGAATCCAAAGCACGAGTTTTGTATAGAGGGAAGATGTTAGTCAGAGTGCACCTACCTTTGAAGAAGGGATGGGAATATCTTTGCTGTTACTCAACTCCTACGCACTCAGTGGGGTTGTACAGATGGAAGTGTCCCAATTAGTGACCTTTTAGCTGATGTTCCACTGCCTTAAGGCTCCCGCAGAGAAATGGGGACCTACTACCGAAAGAGAAATGTGCCCTGTCACTTCCACAGTGCTTAAATAAAATAACACCATAAAGGATTCAATCCCTAGGGAGTGAGGTCTATATGGAGATCACCAAACCAATTCACATCTGGAGCCCACTAGTTTGCAAAAATATATACGGTAGTTAGTTCCAGTTTGGAAAAAAAACAAGAGCAAGTGGCAATTGACAAAGAGGCAGTTGTATTTGGGATGGTAAATCATTGTAAATCAATGCGCAAAGATGCAGTTGTATTTGGTCAATTCACAAAGATGCAGTTGTATTTGGAATGGTGATGCATGGATAGAGGAGGTTTTTGGCCTCTCATTCTTGCCTCCTTTCTAGTCAACTACTGTATTTTTTGGAGTATAAGATGCACCTTAGTTTTTGGGGAGGAAAATAGAGAAAAGAATCTGCTTACCAGGTATTCATCTGGCTAGCATCCTTAGTTTGGTCAGCTTCATCATGTTACAGTAAGACCTCACCTATCGCTGGTGTTACGTTCCAGACCCGGCCGCGATAGGTGAAATCCGCGATGGGGAATTTATCGACTGATAGTACTTATTTAAGTATTTATATTGTAATTGTTTGGTAAGTTTTCATTGTTTTAAGTGTTTATAAACCCTTCCCACACAGTATTTATTTTAGATACAGTATTTAAATACAGTATTTACAATTTTAGATATATTTTTTTTGAAAAACCTGCCGATTGAGTTCCGCGGGCTGTTTAAATCTGCCGATCGACTTCCTCAGAAACCCGCGAACCAGCGAAGATCCACGAATGATTTTTCTCATTAATATTTCTTGAAAACCCGCGATGAAGTGAAGCCGCAGTAGGTGAAGCGCGATATAGCGAGGGACTACTGTATTTTATCCCCTGGTTAGGACTTAAAAAAAACCTTATTCCTACAGAATAACAATGAAAGAGCTTGCAAGCAGGTAAGAGTTTGGGACATCATTAGCACTTGGAAAGAAACATTCAGAGCAAGTAGAGCAATGGAAAAAAACCTGCAAAGACTTAGGGCTTGGAAAACATTATCCACAGAGAGTAACAATGAAAGAGCTTGCAAGCTGGTAAGAGCTGGGAATATCGATAGCACCTGGTTAGGGCTGGAAAGAAACTTATTCAGAGCAAGTTAGAGCAGAAGCAAAAAATTGCCCAAATCTCGCTTACGCCAGGGGTGGGCTACTAGGTGGAACAGGGGAACGCCCGTTCTGTTGATGGAAATGGAGGCTCGCTCCATTGCCGTCCGGCATTCACATGCTATGCTCGCGCAAAGGTGCAATTCCAGCAAAAATCACTGATCGTTTTGCTTCCTAGAGCAGCAGCTGTGGCCTGCAGCAAAAGCGGCTTGCCCCACCTCTGACCGCGTGGCTTGCCCTTTGATCCAGGTAAGCAGGGGCGAGGGGTGCGGTGGGGGAACGAGGGCAAGGGGGCATGGCGGGTGGATCGAGGGCAAGCGGCGCGGCAAGGACTGGCAGCTCTTATCTTGTTTTGCTGGTCGCAAGTAGTGATGGGCGAACCCAACAGTGTTTGGGTTCGGCGAGTTCGGATGAAGAAAGTTCGTCTGAACCTGAACGGTCTGTGGCGTCAAAGCTCTGCCCCCGGAATCCCATCGTTTTTTATTTTAACGGATTTTTTATTTTTATTTATGTATATTTTTACGAAAAAGAATGCCGCAGCGGCCCCGCAAGCAAAGGGAGGTCCTTTCACGTAAAAATAAAAAAAATATTTTTACATGAAAAGACCTCCCTTTGCTTGCGGCGCCACAAGCAAAAGGAGCTGGGGAATCCCACGAAGAGATTCCGGGGGCGGAGCTTTAACGTCATGTATACCAGCAGGTTGCTAAGGACGCCAAGTTGATCACTTCCTGGAATCCGAACACGCTTCAGCGCGTTCTGGTAGGGCTGCGATTGGTAGCCCACCCCTGGCTTACGTACATGTCCCCTCACACTATGACACATGCGCATGCGTACATGGGAACTGAAGCTGCACTCGTAGAGCATCGAGCGCTACAGGTGTGCCATCCTCAACTGTTCCGATAGCCACCCACTACTGAAATAATCTATATCATGGGTGTCAAACCTGCAGTCCGGGGGCCAGTTGCAGCACGCACTGGCCATGCCCACGCCCAGTTTAGGGAAAGTGGGGGAAAGTTGCGATACGTCATGTGATGGCAATGTCACAACGCGGGTTTGACATCCCCTGATCTGTATCCCTTAATGACAAACGAGCAAAGCCAATTTCAAGCCACTGTAGGACCTTGAAAATGGCAGAAAATTTGGAGTTATTCCAGGACCTGGAGGAATATAGAGGAAAAGCATCTACACCTGGATCTTAAGCAACTGGAAATTGACTCTCTTCTGTCTGTCTGTCTGTCTGTCTGTCTGTCTGTCTGTCTGTCTGTCTGTCTGTCTGTCTGTCTATCTATCTATCTATCTATCTATCTATCTATCCATCCATCTATCTATCTATTTATTTTGTCCAATACACAATGAGGGTTTTAGTGGGTATATATCTATATACACATAGTAAAATACATGATGAAGGTTATAGAGGAGATACTCATAGTAAAATATATCTAAGAAATAATAGAAAAGAAGGTATAGCAATAGAACATATCAATGAAAGAATAGAAGAAGAGATATAGGAATAGAAGAAAGGTATAGGAGATATAGGAGAGCAATAGGACAGGGGACAGAATGCACTCTAGTGCACTTGTACTCGCCCCTTACTGACCTCTTAGGAATCTGGATAGGTCAACCGTAGATAATCTAAGGTTAAAGTGTTGGGGGTTTGGGGATGACACTATGGAGTCCGGTAATGAGTTCCACGCTTCGACAACTCGGTTACTGAAGTCATATTTTTCACAGTCAAGTTTGGAGCGGTTAATATTAAGTTTAAATCTGTTGTGCGCTCTTGTGTTGTTGTGGTTGAAGCTGAAATAGTCGCCGACAGGCAGGACGTTGCAGCATATGATCTTGTGGGCAATACTTAGATCTTGTTTAAGTTGTCTTAGTTCTAAACTTTCTAGGCCCAGGATTGAAAGTCTAGTCTCGTAGGGCAGGGGTCCCCAACCACCGGGCCGCGGACCAGTACCGGGCCGCGGGGCATGTTGCACCGGTCCGTGGAGTCAGCAGCTGCCGGCCCTCATGCCGCCACCCCCTCCCTCCAGCGCTTCGCCTCCCGTCGGGCAAGAGGCCTCAGGAGGCAGGTTCTGCCGGCCACAGGACGATGGACGGGACAGAGGGGCGGGAAGGACCAAGAGGCTCAAGCCTCTTTTGGCTTCTGCCGCGGGGCACTTTTGCGTTTTTGGCTGGGGAGAGGCAAGAGGGCCAGCCTGACCCCCTCTCTCCAGCGCTTAGCTCCCGCTGGGCAAGAGGGCTTGGGAGACAGGTTCTGCCAGCCATAGAGCGATGGCGGTAAAGAGGGGTGGGGAGGACCAGCACCCCCATGCTTAATCCCGCCCCCAACCACATCCCTTTCCTCTCCCACCGGGCCATAGAAAAATTGTCTTGCTGAAACTGGTCCCTGGTGGAAAAAACCTTGGGGACCACTGTCGTAGGGTATTCTGTTTCGAGTGGAGGAGTTTATATGAACGGGCCTGATTCTATCTTGTAGTCTGCACGAATTTACTGCCGTGCCCTCGGACTGTTTAAGCAGCACATGGCTGCTGAGTCGGCAGTTCTGTTCATATGGCTCTCATTAAGGGGTCTATGAATGAATGGCCCGCAGGTTCACTTCCACAGCTTCTTGCAAGCAGAATCAAAATGCTTGGGCCATCTGTGAACTGGCCCTGTCTCCCATTAACCTTGTTTAATTGGGCCTTCTTTATTTTTCCCATGCAGGGTTTTTTTTCAGGAGGATTTTTCATTTCATGGCAGCTCTCAGAAAACATAAAGGTCAAGTAGTCCATAAACATCACTGCAATTAGAAGCACCCAGCACAATTTTAACACACTCACAAAAAGGGGGAAAGTCCCTGTTTATAAAGAAGCAGAAACCTAGATATTGTTGTGTTCTGGTTAGTGTTAACCTTCTGAGGTGTGGATTCAATAGAATAGAATAGAATAGAATAGAATAGAATAGAATAGAATAGAATAGAATTTTTATGGCCAAGTGGGATTGGACACACAAGGAATTCGTCTTGGTGCATATGCTCTCAGTGTACATAAAATAAAATATACATTTGTCAAGAATCATGTGGTACAACACTTAATGATTGTCATAGGGGTCAAATAAGCAATGAAGAAGCAATGTTAATAAAAATCTTAGGATACAAGCAACAAGTTACAGTCATACAGTCAACATGGGAGGAAATGGGTGATAGGAATGATGAGAAAAACTAGTAGAATAGAAGTGCAGATTTAGTAGAAAGTCTGAAAGTGTTGAGGGAATTATTTGTTTAGCAAAGTGATGGCGTTCGGAAAAAAACTGTTCTTGTGTCTAGTTGTCTTGGTGTGCAGTGCTCTGTAGCGACGTTTTGTGGGTAGGAATTGAAACAATTTGTGTCCAGGATGTGAGGGGTCATTAAATATTTTCTCCGCCCTCTTTTTGACTCGTGCAGTATACAGGTCCTCAATGGAATGCAGGTTGGCCGCAATTGTTTTTTCTGCAGTTCTGATTCTCCTCTGAAGTCTGTGTCGATCCTGTTCGATTGCAGCACCAAACCAGACAGTTATAGAGGTGCAGATGACAGACTCAATGATTGGGGTTTCATTTATATTACTAGCAGGAAAACCTTACTAGACCTTGAAAGGAGCAGATTGGCTCAGTTTAGAGAAAAAAAAAATTTGTTATGTCTTACTCGTATAACCAAGTCACCTTCTTAAACCTGGTGTGGTGGGACCACAGATTCCAGAAATGCTAGACTTTGGGAAAAGTTGTTCTAGTCCAGTGATGGTGAGCCCATGGCACGTGTTCCACAGGTAGCACACAGAGCCATATTGGAGGGCACATGAGACATTGCCCTATATCAGTTACAGCACCTATGCATGTATTGGCCAGCTGATGTTTGGCCTTGGGGAAGGCCATTTAGCCTTCCGGAGGCTTTAGGGAAAAACCTCCCAATGGGCAAACTGGAAGTTTGGAAAAATGGACCTCTAGTTTGCCCCTTGTGCTGTTTTTCACTCTCTGGAGGCTTCATGGAATCTTCTATGGAAAAGGTGCAAAAAAGGGCAACAAGAATGATCAAGGAAATGGAGCACCTCCCTTATGAAACCAGGTTGCAACGCCTTGGTCTCTTCAGCCTTCAAAGATGGGGTTTAAGAGGTGACTTGATTGAAGTGTATACAATCATGCACGGGATAGAAAAGGTGGATAGAAAAAAAATATTTTCTCTATCACACAATACTAGGACGAGGGGGTACTCCCTAAAGCTCATAGGTAAGAAAGTGAGGACAAATAAAGGGAAATATTTCTTCACCCAAAGGGTGGTTGGTTCATGGAATTCCCTTCCAGAAGAGGTTGTGACAGCTGTCAGCCTGGATAGCTTCAAGGCAGGATTAGACAGATTCATGGATGCCAAATGTATCGGTAATTATTGAAATGGATGTCCATGTGCCGCCTCAATGTTGGTTGAGGCAGGCAGGATTCCCTTGGGTACCATTTGTTGGGGGTCAAGGGAAAGGGAGGGTTCTGCCTTCTCTTTCTGCTCAAGATCCCCATGTACAATGGGAAGACAGCAGGAAGTCAGAAATCATTTGTTCTCCCTGCTTTGGTGCCTGTTGATTAATTTTTTATTAATTTATTTTATTTGTCAATCAAGTTTAGGATAGTAGTTTATGTAAACATAACATAGAAAGTAATGATAAAAAAGACAATAGGACAGGGACGGTAGGCACAATGGTGCACTTATGCACGCCCCTTACAGACCTCTTAGAAAAGGGAAGAGGTCAACTGTAGACAATCAAAGGTTGAAGATTTTGGGGTTTGGGGAAGAAACATCAGAGTCAGGTAGTGAATTCCAGGCGTTGATCACTCTATTGCTGAAGTTCTATTTTCTGCAGTTGAGTTTAGAGCAGTTTACATTTAGTTTGAATCTGTTACATGCTTGTGTGTTGTTGAGGTTGAAGTTGAAATCGTCATTAACAGGAAGGACATTTTGGTATATGATTTTGTGAACTATGGTTAGATCAGTTCAGAGGCATTGTAGTTGTAAACTGTCTAATTTCATGGATCATATTGTCTTTTTAAATTTCATTTTTAATGGATTTTTATAATAACAATATACAGTATTCAAAAACATTCACACAACACATTACAATGTGCTCAGTGCTCAGAGTTTCCACCACCAAACAACATTCATACCCTTCCACCAAAATGGGGGCATATTTTCTATATACCATTTTAACTCAAGAGCAATATATCTATTTACATATTATAAAGTAATTCTAATTTATTCTTTATACCCTGGTCTTGAATTCTACTAACCAATTCTACTAATGTCCTCTTACCTTGTCCCATCAGTTCCCGCAGATAAATTTCATTGGCCGAACTCATCCTCTTATCCATAATCTCAAACTGAATATGATCCACCATGTACAGATACAAAAAACAAAAAAAGCCATGGATCATATTGTCCAGTATATCTACAAAGTTGACTTCCTTTCTTTGCTAATTCAGCCTCGTTCTGTAGAACAATGAAACTGAATTATGGAACAGGAAAAGTTTATTAAATTATTTAACAAGAAAAGTTGGGATGACCGTCTGTTTTGTACAGGGTTAGATTTCTTCATAGAGAATTAAAGCTTTGCAGCTACTAATTGTGATACCTATGGATTATCTCCAGATTAAAGACGGAATATCTCTTAGGACCAGTATTTGATAGCACAAGTAGAAAGCCAGTGTTGTGCACTATATCTTGTTTGCAGATCTCCCAAAGACACTTGGATGGCCACTGTGGAACAGAATGTTGGACCGAATTGCCTTTGATCTAATCCAACACTGATATATTCTTATGATTCAAAACAGTTTTTGTATCCATTTCCTGATGGAAACCACAGGCACTCCCCAAGCCCCCATATTTGGAAGAATTTGCTAACTTTTTGGAACCATCACATATGGAATATGTCATGTGTAATTTTTAACTGGATCGTGTGGAATAAATCAATCCAAAAACAGTCAGAGTTGGACCAGTTTCTACATTTTTCTACTGAAGATACAAGACTTCCAAAACAGAGATGTTTTGAAGGGTGGGTTTAGTTTGCTTGGAATAATAGTCTTAATAATGAATCAGACTGTAGATCCCTGTAATACTTGAATCTGAACATTGCCCTGAAAAGAAAGTACATTAGTTGCAGAGTTTAATTAAAGAAAAAAGGTTTCCTGTAGAAAATTTAATAATTCCAATTTAACACCCAGTGTACTTTCTTATTATACTTTCAATGTTTACCAAACATTTCAGGGGGGGAAAAGTTGTTTTAAATAAGTAAGTTTGCTAATTGTATCTTGCGTACTTACAATTTATATTAATATAGATTGTTTCCTGATTGCTTATTTGACCCCTATGATAATCATTGAGTGTTGTACCTTATGATTCCTGATAAATGTATCTTTTCTTTTATGTACGCTGAGAACATAAGCATCAAAGACAAATCCCTTGTGTGGCCAGTCACACTTGGCCAATAAAGAATTCTATTCTATTCTATCTATTCTGGTTTCCCAAATGGAACTGATCAGCCTTTTAAAGAAAACAAGTCCATTAATTAAAATCCTGTTCACCTGTTTTTCTTGATGGAAAGGTTTATACACCAGGAGGGAAAGCCAAGGTAAGCATCGTAACATGATCTTTCCAGTTTTGTTCTCATGTCTACTGTTTTGTAAAAAGTGTCTATTGACAAGTAAACCCTTCACATCTGTGAAGATTTTTCACAAGAATCTAGAGCCTGGGAAAACAGGATTGTAAACTCTCACAGAGACTTTCTACCTGTATGTGGAAAGGAGATCTATTGCATTTATAATCATCACCATCTCAGAATATTGTTCAATCATTGACTGGTTGGTAATATTTCATCAAATTGGGTGTTATCATGTTAATTAATCTTATCTTAGCGATCTTATAGATACCCACCATCAGCCCAATATTCTCTACAAAACAGATGCTGTGTGGCTGTACTCCTTTATAACTGCACAAGATTGAATGAAATTATATGTTCATCTTTTAAGTATAACACGTCTATCTCAGAGTGCACACTTATATGTGTGTATGCACACCAGGTGTCGGTTCTGCTTAACTTCCTCACCGGTTCACATTTCGATTGAAGTGCATGTTTTACACATATGTTATTTCCCAGTACATATGTTATTTCCCTGCACAAAAAAGCTTTTGCTCACGGTCCTCAGCCCTGCCGGCATAGATGTGTTTTAATGCCTTTCAAAAGGCAAGGAGAGTGGGGGCCATGCAGATCTCCAGGAGGGAGTTGGTTCCAGAGGGCCGGGGTCACAACAGAGAAGGCTCTCCCCTGAGGACCCGACAGTTTAAATGATTACACCACTGTGCTGACCAAAATACAGTGGTACCTGTACCTACAAACGCCTCCACTTACGAACTTTTCTAGATAAGAACCGAGTGTTCAAGATTTTTTTTGCCTCTTCTCAAGAACCATTTTCTACTTACAAACCCGAGCCTCTGAAACTGTAATTGGAAAAGGCAGGGAGAAGCCTCCAGGGGGCCTCTCTAGGAATCTCCTGGGAGGAAACAGGGCCGGAAAAGGCAGGGAGAAGCCTCTGTGGGGCCTCTCTAGGAATCTCCTGGGAGGAAACAGGGCCGGAAAAGGCAGGTAGAAGCCTCCGTGGTGCCTCTCTAGGAATCTCCTGGGAGGACACAGGGCCTCCATCCTCCCTGTGGTTTCTCCAATTGCGCACATTGATTCCTATGGGAAAAATTGCTTCTTCTTACAAACCTTTCTACTTAAGAACCTGGTTACGGAACGAATTAAGTTCATAAGCAGAGGTACCGCTGTACTGTAGCATGTCAGCAATAAATGTTCTAATATGGTGCTTTTCTTTCTCTCGGCTTCCAAATTAATGGAGTGCATTCCTGTTGATTCCTTGGCAGGATTTGTGATCTGGGGGATGTGATTCCCCTCCTGATGTTTCATCTGTGACTCAAAATAGGTGTGTTTGTATTCCTGTGTTGATGCAGTCTGAGGCCAGCGAAGCTAATTCAACCGACAGGGATCATTTATTATTGCAGGGAAATCCTTGAAAGAAGATTGTAGATCAGGAAGGATTCCTGTTCCATGGCTCCTGAGTGGGCTAGATTTATGTTATTAACTCTGGCAGGAAAATGACCGACATTTTGCATGTTTGCCACAGTTCCTAACATGAAAACGTAGGTAACCAAGACTCCAACATGCTCAACACAATTATTAATTTTAAAAATGACACATAAAATAATAAAAACAAAGACAAAAATGCCATTTTCCAAGCCCTTTCCCCGGGAGTGACAGAATGCATGGAAATAAGGCAAGGAGGTTTCCTTGCCGTATTTCCATGCAGGCTGTCACTCCTGGTGATTAAAAAAATCATTTAAAATAAAAGGTTGGCTTTGAACCTCAAAGAAGTTGCCTGCTTTTCATTGTAGGTAGACCAGTGTAGGGCTGCAAATTTTTTTTACTACCACGCTGTGGGCGTGGCTTATTTTGTAGGTGTGGCTTGCCATCCATGTGACCAGGTGGGAGTGGCTTAACAGTCATGCGACCTGGGGTGGCTTAAAGGTCATGTGACTGGCTTAAAGATGATCAACTTGAGGTCACTCACATCCAAGGTTTAAGTTAGAATTAGGATGCCTGGCTTCTCTTCATCTCAAATAGATATAATTTCCCTTACTATTACTGAACATCCAAAATATACTATTTAATTCTATGTATGTATGCCATATGTTTACATACATATTACACACAGGCACACAAAAATATACATTATCTAATTTATAAAGTGTATGTACACTGTTAGTACACAGTGCTCATCTGTTTTGGGGTTGCCATGTATTGAACTACAAATGGTAGTTTATAACTATAAAGATGCAATATATCTTTAAGAGCTTTGGCTGGTTTGACCATAAGAGGGCGCCAGCAGCTTTCCCTATGGGGGGAGTTTACTTTGAAATATTCTTAGCTGTGTGCAGTTTGTTATCTTTTGCTACTTTGTGTTGTATATATGTAAATAATACTTTGTTAAATACTAAGCCTGTGTCTTTTACTGGCTGGATCACACATCTACACCCTTGCTAGAACTCTGCTGTGTGTATGTCAACGGTTTTGCACAAGCTGCGCCGTGACATACTAACATACACAAATACACACACACACACACACACAGCTCTTCTAAAATTATACACAATCAACCTCATTTTCTGTGATAGGAAAAACATACCCAGAGCCCAGAAGGGGAAAAAAAGAAAAAAAATCTATTTTTTTCTACTGGTTCTGCGTACCTGACCATACCCGTAGGAGCCCATCACTGAGATAAACTAACCTGGATGCCCAGTAGATACATTAAATATCATTTATGTCATGACATCTTCATACCAATGATGCAAGTTACCGTACATTATTTGGGCAACGATGTCATGACATTTGGGATGTCCTTAGTTCTTCTGCTTTCCTTGCAGATGCCCATACAAATCAATAGGTGGTGCCAGTGGCTAGGAACATAAAGATCATAGTCACGTAAAATAGGAGAAAAAGAAACATTTTTGGTGAATGATGAATCTGGGTAGGATAGGAAGCATTTAGCCATGTTTCGCATATAAAAATTATATCAAAATTGGAGGTGTCAAGTAGAAGGAGGAATTCAGATCTCTTGTTGAATAAACTTCTAGCATTTAATAGTTTACATTTGAGATTGGTCTTGTGTTGGGGATTGGTTTTGGGGTGGTTAGAGGAAGTAAGGGGCAGGCTTTCCTATTCTTGGTTTGAGGTGGTAGGGTTGTCCATTTGTTATATTATATACCACATCACAGTACAACTGTGTAAACTCCCTAAGCAGTTTACAGAGTCAGCATATTTATTTATTTTATTTTTTATTTATTTATTTTGTCCAATACCCTGAGGGTTTTAGTGGGTATATATCTATACAGTGATCCCTCGAGTTTCGCGATCTCGATCTTCGCGAAACGCTATATTGCGATTTTTAAAAAAATATTAATTTAAAAAAACACCACTTCCGGGTTTGGCTTCGGGAGTCAGCTGGGAAGCGGCGTGGCTGTTTTAAAAGGTCGCAGCCGGCCTGGGGGGCTTCCCAGCACCCCCCCGAACTCCCAACCCGGGTTCGGGGGGGTGCTGGGAAGCCCCCCAGGCCGGCTGCGACCTTTTAAAATAGCCGCGCCGCTTCCCAGCTGAGTCCTGAAGCCAAACGCCAAAGGCGAACTTCCGCGTTTGGCTTCAGGACTCAGCTGGGAAGCGGCGCGGCTGCTTTAAAAGGTCGCAGCCGGCCTGGGGGGCTTCCAAGCACCCCCCTGAACCCCCAACCTGGGTCTTCCCGGCCGCCCACGCAAAGGGGAAACCCCGGCTCCTCGCTGATGCCCGCCGCTCGCCCGCCCGCCAGCAAGAGGGGGAAGACCCAGGGAAGGTTCCTTCGGCCGCCCAGCAGCTGATCTGCTCGGTAGCGCAGCAGCAGTGAGGAGCCGAATCGGGGTTTCCCCTTTGCGTGGGCGGCGGGGAACGCAAACTCCACCATCTACGCATGCGCGGCCATAGAAAAAAGGGCGCGCATGCGCAGATGGTGTTTTTATTTCCGCAACCCTACATCGCGAAAAATCGATTATCGCGAGGGGTCTTGGAACGGAACCCTCGCGATAATAGAGGGATCACTGTATACACATAGAAAAATACATGATTAGATTAGATTTATTGGATTTATATGCCGCCCCTCTCCGCAAACTCGGGGCGGCTCACAACAATAATAAAAAACAGTACATAATAAAAATCCAATGCCCACCAATCTAATTACAATTTAAAATTAGTAATTTCCTAAAACAATCCCAATATATATAAAAAAACAGGCACACAGTCAATCAATCAACAACACAACTTGGCAAGGGGGAGGTGTTTTAGTTCCCCCATGCCTGACGGCAGAGGTGGGTCTTAAGGAGTTTACGAAAGGCAAGGAGGGTGGTGATGATGAAGGTTATAGAGGAGATACTCATAGTAAAATATATCTAAGAAATAATAGAAAAGAAGGTATAGTAATAGAACAGATCAATGAAAGAATAGAAGAAGAGATATAGTAATAGAAGAAAGGTATAGGAGATATAGGAGAGCAATAGGACAGGGGACAGAAGGCACTCTAGTGTACTTGTACTCGCCCCTTACTAACCTCTTAGGAATCTGGATAGGTCAACCGTAGATAATCTAAGGGTAAAGTGTCTATTTTTTGTTGTGGGATGGTGGTCTGGCAGGTGTCAGTTTGATGTTGTGAGATGGTAGGTTGAAAGTTAGACCGGAAAATGTGGGGAGAATTATGGGTTTGGGGTTTCATGCTTTCTGTGCGGTAATCTATGTAAAGGTTTGTTTCACCAAGTTCATAGCGTGTCTTGAGTTCTGCCCGTAGTTCGCGAGAGCGAATACATTGGAGGAGAGAAAGATCTGGTCTGGATCTGAGTTTGTTGAAGGATTTGTTATTTCTGGCAATGTGGTTAATTGTCCTGATGAATTGCTGTTTTATTTGTTCATTTTTGCATACTACTTTGCAGAAGCGGGGGACTATTGAACCATCGTTATACTTGTGCTCAGGTCCAATTCTGGTAACTTCCAAAATGTCTTCTTGGGCGATTGTTTGTGCATGTGAGTGATGGAGGTGGATGATATTTCTTAAGGAGTTTTGTGGAAGTATTCCTATTGTCAGAAAGATATCTTTGAAATGAAGTTATTTGCGAAATTTGTAATTTGTAGCAAGGCACCAAGCTGGAAAGTAAGAGATCATGAGTTCAAATCCTGCCTTAGTTGTGAAAGGCGACTGAGTGACTTCAGGCCAATCATCTCTCTTAATCCAACGCCCTTACAGAGTTGTTGTTGTTGTGGGAAAAATAAGAGAAAATGTGTTGGGTTCTTTGTAAAAATAATAAACAAACTGGATACAAATAAACAAACTGTCGTGTTTAATTATTTATCTATCTCAATTTCATTACAGGAAGTCCTGAATATGCAACATGTTTTCACAGAACTGTCATAAATTACAATCACATGACCATAGGACATTGCAAATGGTCAAGCACCCAAGGTTTGATCACAGAGACCAACTGTTGAAACTATACAACTGGGTTGTAAATCCTCTTTTTGGGTCAGTTGTAACTTCCTGTATCCATTTGAATACAGTATATGCATTCTGAATACATGTCAGTACATATATTTCTTTATTTGAAACAATATTTTGGCTTGCAAAATAGTCTCTAGGTCAGGGGTGGGCAACCATGACCTTTTTATGACCTGTTATTTATTTTGTGATCAAATAAATAAATAAATAAATTGAAAATAGATAGAGACATATGATATATGATAGACAGACAGACAGACAGACTTATAGTAGTGGATGGATGGATGGATGGATGGACGGACGGACGGACGGACGGACGGACAGACAGACAGACAGATAGATAGTAGATGGATGGATGGATGGATGGATGGATAGATAGATAGATAGATAGACAGAGAAAAAGACACAGAGAGAGAGAGAGAGAGAGAGATGGAGAGAGAGAAAGAGACAGAGAAAGAGACAGAGAGCGAGAGAGACAGAGATTTTTCAAATTTTTCTAAAATGCTATAGGGTTGCCTGCTTGAGCAGGGAGTTGGATTAAAGTCCTCCAAGGTTCCCAAGTTCTAAAGTCTTGGAGTGCTAGTGAACAATCACTTAAATATGAGCCAAATGTGTGCAGCCGCCGCCAAAAAAAGCCAGTTCAATCCTAGGCTGCATTAATAGAGAGATAGAATCAAGATCGTGTGAAGTATTACCGATAGTACCAGTTTACAAAGTCTTGTACATGGTTTCCAACATTGAATACTGCATCCAATTTTGGCACCATCATATAAAAAGATGCTGAGACGCTGGAATAAGTGCGGAGAAGAATAATATTGCCTTTCATCATGTTGTGTTGTCTCATGTGTGCGAAGTGTGGAAGTCCAATATCAACCAGCAAATGTTCTACCCTCCACATCGGCAAAAAGAATCCGAGCCTCATATATAAACTGAATAAAGAAAATCTCACAGACAACCCCCACTCAGTAAAAGACCTTGGAATACTAATATCAAATGATCTAAGTGCCAAAGCCCACTGCAACAATATTGCCAAAAAGGCTTCTAGAGTTGTTAACCTGATCCTACGCAGCTTCTGCTCTGGCAATCTCACACTACTCACCAGAGCCTACAAAACTTTTGCCAGACCCATCCTTGAATACAGTTCATCTGTCTGGAACCCATACCACATCTCGGACATCAACACCCTTGAAAATGTCCAAAGATACTTCACCAGAAGAGCCCTTCACTCCTCCACTCAAAACAGAATACCCTACGAAAGCAGACTATCAATCCTAGGTCTAGAAAGCTTAGAACTATGACACCTAAAACACGATCTAAGTATTGCCCACAAGATCAGAAGCTGCAACGTTCTACCTGTCAATGACTACTTCAGCTTCAATCGCAACAACACAAGAGCACGCAACAGATTCAAACTTAATATTCACCGCTCCAAACTTGACTGTAAAAAATATGACTTCAGCAACCGAGTTGTTAAAGCGTGGAACTCATTACCTGACTCAATAGTGTCAACCCCTAACCCCCAACATTTTTCCCTTAGACTTTCCACGATTGACCTCTCCAGGTTCCTTAGAAGTCAGTAAGGGGCGTGCATAAGTGCACCAGTGTGCCTTCCGTCCCCTGTCCTATTGTCTCTCCTTATCTCATTTATCTTTTGTTCCTTTCAGATATGTTCACCTATACTTTTATATCTTTTCTTCTATTCTTTTCTTTACTTATATTATTACATATCTTTCTCTTCAATGTGTATTATGTATTGGACAAAATAAATAAATAAAATAAAACACTGACTTCCTCTCTTCTCACACATGAACATCGCTAGGTTTTCCCCCAGGGAAGCCATACCCATTTGTCTACTTGCAATAAGCTCCTGCACTACCATAAAAGTGGGGAAACAATTTGTAAGGGAACTGAAATAAAGGAATGCTGGATGAGGTTATTTTGGAGATTTGTATTCAGCATGATAGTGATATAAAACTGGAAATGAAACAAGAGCTATAAGTCAAAAATAACTTGTTGAAAAGTAAGTCATAAATGCTGTGAGACTATTGAAAAATGGATGTAAAAATGGATGCAGATGTAGAAATAGTAATTGTAGAAATGTTCAAATAGTGATGTTGTTCCCTTAAGGGCCAAGCCATAGGACTTGTTAAATGAGTCCATGAAGACAGCACCTGCACCTGATTATGAGAAGAATGCTACGATTGTTCCCCTATAAAAAGAAAAGCAGAAGAGGAAATACAACCACAAAGTTAGTGGGAACATTAATTGGATGGCTGGGAAGGGATATGGTGGAATGATGATTAGAAAGGTACAAGAAGTTACAAGAAGTAAATTTTGTGAAATCTTGGTGAGGTTTTGTGCTAAATAGGGGGTTATACAGCTGAGATATTTTTTTTTCTTTTAAGGAAGATATCAAAAGGTATGAAGATGAGAAAGCATATAGTACATTTTAAAATTGTACTATTTGGCTTACGGTGTCATATTCCTTTTTTCCTTTCTGCATAATATTGCAAAAATAGAAAGAGATGGATATGTCTGTCTGTCTGACTCTGTAATGTACAAATAATTCCCTCAACACTGTCAGACTTTCTACTAAATCTGCACTTCTATTCTACTAGTTTTTCTCATCATTCCTATCACCCATTTCCTCCCATGTTGACTGTATGACTGTAACTTGTTGCTTATATCCTAAGATTTTTATTAATATTGCTTCTTCATTGCTTATTTGACCCCTATGACAATCATTAAGTGTCGTACCACATGATTCTTGACAAATGTACATTTTATTTTATGTACGCTGAGAGCATATGCACCCAGACAAATTCCTTGTGTGTCCAATCACACTTGGCCAATAAAATTCTATTCTATTCTATATGCATACTCAAGTATCTATATTAGTTCAAACATTCAATTCCCAATTATTGTTGTTCTAAGTATTTCAATTACATCATCCATTTGTTGGACAAGGAAATTTCAAACCAGAATTCTTCAATCGAAAGAATAACCTAGATATTCAGTCTGCTAAATTCCCTGCAGAATACACATTCTTTTCAAGAGGTACTGTACCTCAGATCAGTGAAGGGCTGCAATTTTTTTACTACCACACTTTGGGCATGGCTTATTTTGTGGGTGTGGCTTGCCAGCCATGTGACCAGGTGGGAGTGGCTTGGCAATCATGTGATGGGGTGGCTTAAAGGTCATGCGACTGGCTTAAAGGTGGCCAACTTGACGTCACTCGTGTCAAAGGTTAGGATTAGAGTGTCTGGCCTCTCCTCGCCTCCTTCCCTATCTATTTACTATTACTGAATATCCAAAATACTATTTAATTCTATGTATATATGCCATATATGTACATACATATTAAACACAGGCACACAAAAATATATACTGCTCAAAAAAATAAAGGGAACACTCAAATAACACATCTGAATGAATGAAATGTTTTTGGAAATGAAATATCCAAGCTGGCGGGGGTAGCCAACACCCTGGAGGACAGGCTTAAAATACAGAAAGACCTAGACAGATTAACACTGTGGGCCCACACTAACAAAATTATATTCAATGTCCTTCACCTAGGCAAAAAATCCCCTAAACACACATAGGAGAAACTCCACTTAGCAGTAGCAACTGTGAAAGAGATCTCGGAGTCTTGGTGGATAATCAACTAAACATGAGCCAGCAATGTGCAGCAGCGGCCAAAAAAGCCAATACAATCCTAAACTGCATCAACAGGGGAATACACTCCAAAACCAGGGAAGTATTAATACCACTTTACTATGCCCTGATCAGACCACATCTGGAGTACTGCATCCAGTTCTGGTCACCACACTTCAAAAGAGACATTGAAACTCTGGAGAAGGTACAGAAAAGAGCAACCAAAATGATTAGGGGACTTACAAAGAGAGATTGCAGGAATTGGGCATGGATAGCCTAGAGAAAAGGAGGGCCAAGGGGGACATGATAGCAGTATACAGGTATATGAGGGGTTGCCACAGAGAGGAGGGGGTCACTCTATTTGCCAGGGCACCAGAGGACTGGACGAGGAACAACAGCTGCAAGCTAGCCAAGGAGAGATTCAACCTGGACATAAGGAAGAACTTCCTGATGGTCAGAGCAATCAACCAGTGGAACAGCCTGCCTGCGGAGGTGGTGAACTCCCCAACTCTGGACACTTTCAGCCATCTGGCTGGGGTGCTATAGGGTTTCCTGCTCAGGCAGGGGGTTGGACTTGATGACCTGCATGGTCCCTTTCAATTCTAACAATAAGTAAGTAAGTAAGTAAGTAAGTAAGTAAGTAAGTAAGTAAGTAAGTAAGTAAGTAAGTAAGTAAGTAAGTAAGTAAGTAAGTAAATATTCTCATTGAATATTTCATTTGCACAACTATTCCATTTGCACAACAGCATGTGAAATTGATTGTCAATCAGTGTTGCTTATTTATTTATTAATTAAATTTGTAGGCCACCCCTCTCCGTAGACTCAGGGCAGCTCACAGCAATAGTATAACACAATGTAAAATACAAATCTAATATTTAAAAACTAACAAACGTCTAATTAAAAATGGACAGTTTGATTTCACAGAAATTTGATTTACTTGGAGTTATATTGTGTTTTTTAAGTGTTCCCTTTATTTTTTTGAGCAGTGTACATTATCTACTATATATGTATGTATATGTTCACACACACACACACACACACACACACACTTTTTCTAAAATTATAAACATTCTTCCTCATTTACTGCTATAGGAAAAACATACCCAGAGCCCAGAAGGGAAAAAAACCAAAACAATTCAATTTTTTTTTACCGGTTCTGCGTACCTGACCAAATTTTTTCTACCAGTTCTGCGTACCTGACCGTACCCATAGGAGCCCATCACTGTCTCAGATGGTAAACTATTTTCATTAAGTACGATGTTCTTAGAATTTCATAAAGATATTGACTTTTGCTGGTTACATTTCTCAAAACAATATCTCTGACTTGATTCCTCTTAAGCGATTCCACTGGTGTCGATAAGCCATGATTGCACCTAAAGTTTTGAATTTAACTGCTTCATACTAATTTAATATACAATTGAGATATCGATTTTTGCTGCGGGCAAATGAACTTAATGGGATTCATACTGAGAACAGTAAAAATAAGAAAGATACAATAATTGAAAATTCTGACACCCCAGTTGGTGTTCTTGAAGGGGAATAATTGATTAACAAAGAAACAATAGTGATCGTGTTTTCTGACATTACTTCCTCAAGTCTAGGAACTTGATCTGACAGTATTTCCCATGACCTTAGACATGAATAAAGGTTATTATTATTGCCCTGCTCATAACCTCAGGACCACGTGGGTGGCATATTTCTACTCCCAATCTGTGTGAGGTCTTTGATAATTGCCTGACCTACAAAAGGCATAAATTTGCTAAGAGAAATAGCGCTCTATAATTTTGACAAAGGAAATAAATATAAAATCTATGCCATATGCAGCTTCCTATGTTGATTTCAACATAGTTGAAATACCTAACTGTGCCACAGCTGGCATCAATTGGGAATGATGATTCAAGGAAAAGGCAGCCACATATACTGTACGGAATGAAATGTACTGAGCACTTGTTTTATAAATGTTGAATCAAAGCAAAGTGGCAACAAATGGAACGTCTTGGTTTTGTTTTTTAAAGGTATATAACATCCCCTGGAAAAGAAAAACTGAATAATGGCAGAAGCCATTCTTACCTTTGTAAAATGTTAAAAGCAGTTTCACAATGTAACCAGTTACTGATATCTATTAGGCTCCTTCCCTCCTCTCCTTTCTTTTCCCCTTTTCTTTCCTCCTTCCTTCCTTCCTTCCCCTTTTCTTTTCCCTTTTCCCTTTCCCTTTCTTTTATTTCCCACCTTTTAATTATTTTTATAAACAGCTGAAAGCAGTGAACATATCTCAAATTCCTCAAATATTTTAGATTGCAACTGTCACAAGCCTTGACTATCTATGAACTATGCAAATGACGGTGCAGAAGACATAGAAAATTTCTGCTCCAAAAGCATTAAAAAAAATTCTTGCAGTGTAGCACAAATACAGTTATATCAATAGTATATTAGCATTTGGAAATCTGGAAACACCTACATCTGCATAAAATATTTATCCTGCAATTAACTTAAGGCAAGCTTTCTGAATCTGTGGCTTCTAAATCCAGCAGTCATTAGCAAGACTAACCACATTAACCACCATGGAGTAACACATCTGACTCCCTTTTATGGCTAATTGCAGCCCTAGCTCTTAAAGTAATGTTATACTAATTCCTCCAAACATATTGCTAGTTAGTTCATATATTGAGAAACTCAACTGGTGAAGTATGTAGTACTGACAGAAATGATCCTTTGCGCATATGCAGAAGCCTTTGTGCATGCCCAGAGGGTTTTTGACAGTTGCTTTAAAGGAGCGGTGACCGGAGGACCAGTTCGGGGGCATGGGCAGCCGGCCATCGCTGTCAATTCGGCAAGTGGGGCAAATTTCCACCACTGGTTCAGAAAAATTGGTCTGAATCGGCAGCAATCCAACACTGCTACAGAGGTTCGTTAGCAATAGATGAATAGAGATTGCTCCGGCAATCTTACACTACTCACCAGAGCCTATAAAACTTTTGCCAGACCCATCCTTGAATACAGTTCATCTGTCTGGAACCCATACCACATCTCGGACATCAACACCATCAAAAATGTCCAAAGATACCTCACCAGAAGAGCCCTTCACTCCTCCACTCGAAACAGAATACCCTATGAAACTAGACTCACTATTCTGGGTCTAGAAAGCTTAGAACTACCACGCCTTAAACAAGATCTAAGTATTGCCTACAAGATCATATGCTGCAATGTTCTACCTGTCAACGACTACTTCAGCTTCAACCGCAACAACACAAGAGCATGCAACAGATTCAAACTTAATATTAACCGCTCCAAACTTGACTGTAAAAAATATGACTTTAACAATCGAGTTGTCGAAGCGTGGAACTCATTACCTGACTCAATAGTGTCAACCCCTAACCCCCAACATTTTTCCCTTAGGCTATCCACGATTGACCTCTCCAGGTTCCTAAGAGGTCAGTAAGGGGTGTGTATAAGTGCACTAGTGTGCCTTTCGTCCCCTGTCCAATTGTTTCTCTTTTATCTCATTTATCTTTTCTTCCTTCCTTTCATTTATTTATTTATTTATTTTATTTATTACTTAGATTTGTATGCCGCCCGTCTCCGAAGACTCGGGGCGGCTCACAACATGTAGAAACAAATCATAAGTAAAGAGACAAATTTAAAAATATTTAAATATTTAAAAAACCCCATATATCTTCTCCTCTATTTTTATATCTTTTCTTCTATCCTTTTCTTTATATATATATTACTAATTGTCTATTCTCTTCTATGTGTATTGTGTATTGAACTAAATAAATAAATAATAACTAAATAAATAAAATGAAATAAAATAGGCACCACTCCCCATCACTGTTAGCGGTGCTGGCTAAGAGAGATGAGAGGTTTAAATCAAGATGTTCTGAAAGACCCAGTGAACATACAGTATGTACCACATAAAGAGAAATGTGTCTTTGGGGGTGAATTATTATTATTTTATTCCACTAGACAAGCAGTCTAGTGATAACTATCTATTTATGAATGATTTCTGTTTACACATTCTTCCAAAATATGATGTTCCATGTCAAATATGATGTTGAAGATATGTCAACTCTTTAGTGCTAGGATCCCATTTTCACATTACAAAAAAAAAAATTATAAGTCTACAAGGATTCACTGACGCAAATTACCTTGATGTGAATGGTGTGTTTGTTTATTTTGCAAAGGGAAAGGCTGGTTTTTAAACATTTCATGACATCAGAGGAAGTCATTTCAGCAAATCAATCATGCACAATCCTTCTCTAACCCTGTTTATAAAAGAACATGGACAGTTGCTTTGACTAACTGTCCTTTGAGAGATATTCCTAACATCGCAGATATAATTTGTGATAATTTAATTTAGATGATTGCATTCCTTCCTCCCCTTCAAGAAAACATACACAGTCCATAAGGAATATAGATGTTGCATTACTCTGTTTTGTCTTGAGTCCTGTTGAAAATGTAAATCACCCTTGAGTGGAGAGAAGATCTCAGAAGGGGTTGATCCGATTACTTCTGAACCAGTTCTGAAGACCATCTGCAGTCACTTAAGCGCCTACTTCTAGAAACAAATGTTTAGAATCTGGACAATGTTAGTAACTATGAGCAACCATAAGATTCTTCTTAGTTGTGGTAGGGCTTTTTCTGTGATTTGGCATCACTTTCAAACTTAGCATTATCTGCAATTCTTTCTACCTTTTAACTCTCAGATAAACTGTCTAGAATCTGAAGGCACCCATTACAGTGGTACCTCTACTTATGAACTTAATTCGTTCCGTGTCCAGGTTCTTATGTAGAAAAGTTTGTAAAAAGAAGCAATTTTTCCCATTGGAATCAATGTAAAAGCAAATAATGTGTGCGGCTGGGGGAAACCACAGGGAGGGTGGAGGCCCTGTTTCCTCCCAGGAGATTCCTAGAGAAGCCCCACAGAGGCTTCTCCCCACCTTTTCTGGCCCTGTTTCCTCCCAGGAGATTCCTAGAGAGGCCCCACAGAGGCCTCTCCCTGCCTTTTCTGGCCCTGTTTCCTCCCAGGAGATTCCTAGAGAAGCCCCACAGAGGCTTCTCCCCATCTTTTCTGGCCCTGTTTCTCCCAGGAGATTCCTAAAGAGGCCCCATGGAGGCCTCTCCCTGCCTTTTCTGGCCCTGTTTCTCCCAGGAGATTCCTAAAGAGGCCCCATAGAGGCCTCTCCCCACCTTTTCTGGCCCTGTTTCCTCCCAGGAGATTCCTAGAGAGGCGCAACAGAGGCTTCTCCCTGCCTTTTCTGGCCCTGTTTCCTCCCAGGAGATTCCTAGAGAGGCCCCACGGAGGCCTCTCCCTGCCTTTTCTGGCCCTGTTTTCTCCCAGGAGATTCCTAGAGAGGCCCCACAGAGGCTTCTCCCTGCCTTTTCCGGCCCTGTTTCCTCCCAAGAGATTCCTAGAGAGGTCCCACAAAGGTTTCTCCCTGCCTTTTCTGGCCCTGTTTCCTCCCAGGAGATTCCTAAAGAGACCCCACGGAGGCTTCTCCTTGCCTTTTCTGGTTACAGTTTCGGAGGCTTGGGTTTGTAAGTGGAAAACGGTTCTTGAGAAGAGGCAAAAACATCTTGAACGCCCGCTTCTTATCCAGAAAAGTTCATAAGTAGAGGCGATCTTAGGTAGAGGTACCACTGTACTAGGGCTGCGAACGATCAAAGGATTTGGCACATTTCCCAAATCAATCATTTGAAACCAATTTGGCTTAAATAATTTCAGAGGCTGATTGTCCCTAGAGAGCTTCATGCTTTTGACTCATATCACTAAAATCAATAGATGAGTCGGGTCTGTGTTCTTTTTTCTTTTGTCTTAAACAGAATTGATTGGAATGAAATGTATTATCTCCCTTACAAAGGGATGACGCTTTTCCAGATTACCTCATCTGGCCCAATTTTGTTCTCCACCCATGTTTAACGGGTGGTTCATCTGAAGGATGAACAGAAAAGGATTCATTTATCTCCCTGTGGGGTTCTTTGTGGACAGTTGTCAAGAAAATAATACAGAACCTTATGTAATGCCCTATATTTGAGAAATCTGCAAAGTTTGAAAAAGGAGCATATTTTTAGAAGGCGAATCTTCAAATCCTGGAAATAAGAGTTCCCCATTTACACTTTCTCCATCCGCAATTAGCGGATGGAGAAAGAAACCTTAACCCTTTCAGGACCCAGAACCTGAGGTGATGTGAGGAATGAAAATGAATAATTTAAAGGCCTGTGTGTGTTTGTGTGTGAGCGCCACAAGTAAAGCCAAACTGGAAATCAATAACATACATGTCAGGATTACTTTTATTGTAACTGATGTTTCCTCTTCAAATTGTATAGACTGGGCCGAAGCCACACTGGCCTGAACTTTCCTCTTTGTACTGGGTAGACCAAAATGGCGCCGTGGGCCGGATCCAACCACATTCCAGGCCTCGAGTTTGACACCCTTGTGATAGAATAACAGAATTTTGCAAGTCTGAATGGATTTTCCTTCCCTTCTCTTATGTTCATGTGAACAGGGAGGGCTTGTTTGAGACATTTTGTCATTTTGTTTTCTGGGCTCAAAAATTAAATTAAATTAAATTAAATTAAATTAAATTAAATTAAATTAAATTAAATTAAATTAAATTAAATTAAATTAAATTAAATTAAATTAAATTAAATTAAATTAAATTAAATTAAATTAAATTAAATTAAATTAAATTAAATTAAATTAAATTAAATTAAATTAAATTAAATTAAATTAAATTAAATTAAATTAAATTAAATTAAATTAAATTAAATTAAATTAAATTAAATTAAATTAAATTAAATTAAATTAAATTAAATTAAATTAAATTAAATTATTAAATTAAATTAAATTAAATCATTAAATTAAATTAAATCATTAAATTAAATTAAATTAAATTAAATTCATTAAATTAAATTCATTAAATTAAAGTTAAGTTAAATTAAATTAAATTAAATTAAATTAAATTAAATTAAATTAAATATTTTTGAGCCCAGAAAACAAAATGATAAAATGTCTCAAACAAGCAATTTAATTTAATTTAATTTAATTTAATTTAATTTAATTTAATTTAATTTAATTTAATTTAATTTAATTTAATTTAATTTAATTTAATTTAATTTAATTTAATTTAATTTAATTTAATTTAATTATCAAACATGTATAGGATAGTAGTTTGTATAAACATAACCTAAGTAAAAAGTAATGATAAAAGAGGACAGTAGAACAGTAGGACAGGGAGGTAGGAACAATGGTGTGCTTATGCACACCCCTTACAGATCTCTTAAGAAACGGGGGAGAGGTCAACTGTAGACAATCTAAGGTTAAAGTTTTTGGGGCTTGGGGAAGAAACCACAGAGTCAAGTATTGAATTCCAGGCATTGATTTCTCTGTTGGTGAAGTCATATTTTCTGCAGTTGGGTTTGGAGCTGTTTCCATTTAGTTTGAATCTATTATGTGCTCGTGTACTGGTGCGATTGAAGGTGAATTAGTCATTAACAGGAAAGATATTTTGGCAAATATGACAAATATGGAGATTGTATTTAAAACAGAGACCTGAAAATACAATTTTCTTCCAACCTTCCTGCAGCACAATAACCACTGAAGTTCCACAACTTCTATCAATGCAGGTTTAAGTGGCCTAATATTTATTTAATATTTAAGTGGCCTAATCTTTAGTTATGATTTTATATGCTACCTATCTCACTGTCAAATGACCCTCGGTGGTTTACAATAATAAAAAAAACAAAGGTATAAAACATCAAAACATTAAATATTAAATAAAGAGAGATCAAATAATTAAAAACCTCCCCCAATATTTTGGGTTGCACTTGACCATGGGTTGGTAGAGCCAAGTTTTCAAGTTTATTCAGAAAGCCAAGAGGATGGAGGCAGGTCTCATCTAGAGGGGGCACGGCATTCTAAAGGATGGAGGCCACAGCAGAAAAGGCCCTTTTCCTGCACTCTGTCAGCCAGAATTCCCCTTCTGCCAGACCGACTGGAGCAGGCTAATCCCATTGGAGTAAGATTGTTCCTGAGGCATCATCTGAGATGTATTAATTTTACACACTTGCCACAGCTCTGTAGAACCCATTAGTGTGAATAGTAGCCAGATCTATGAAATGTAAAACTATAGTCTATTATTCCTCGCTCTCTCTTCCCATCAAATTTTTCCTTATAGAGAAAGCATGAGAAGAAATTGATAATTTTTTTGCATACTTGGTTCTAATATTTTTTGATGGACTGGCTATTTCTTCCTTCTCTTTTTAATCGACTTGTTAAGGGTTACAGTGCAAGAAGTGGAAATTGGAAATAAAGAAAAGTTAATTTTTAATTTAATTTTAATTTTATTTATTTGTCAAACAGTTATAGGGTGATAATTTGTACAAATTAAACATTAGATAAGTAATGATAAAAAGTAACAAAAGTAGACAATAGGACAGGGACGGTAGGCACAATGGTGTACTTATGCACACCATTACAGACCTCTTAGAAAGGGGAAGAGGTCAATTGTAGATAGTCTAAGGTTAAAAGTTTTGGGGTTAGGAGTAGAAACCACAGAATTAAGTAGTGCATTCCAGGCGTTGATTACTCTGTTGCTGAAGTCGTATTTTTTGCAGTCAAGTTTGGAGCGGTTGACATTTAGTTTAAATCGATTTCATGCTCGTGTGTTGTTGCGGTTGAAGGTGAAGTAGTCGTTAACAGGTAGGACATTTTGGTATATGATTTTATGAACTATAATTAAGTCGGAACGGAGACGACAGAGCTGTAAGTTATCTAAACCAAGAATTTTGTAACCAGGTTACAAAAGTTTGCAAAACTTAACAAAAGAAAGTGGAAGACAATGTTGTTTAAACTTTTTGTGAAATTTCATGACAACTGGGGGAAATATTCCTGGTGTTTTATGTCCTTCCATATCTCAAACAACATTTGGAAATTCAAAAGCATTCAGCATGCTTTATAAGAGGTCTGAGCTGATTTCATACCTACTCAGACTCAACAATGTGAATAACCACCTGGAACCAGAAAATATTTCTTTCCAGTGGAAAGAATTTTGATGGCTAAGGTGGCTTGAGAATTAAAACCACAATAAAAACAGCTTTATTGGATTTATGTAGCATTCCAGAATGTATCTTGCATGCATTTGAATATGATTAGAAGGACAGAGAATAGGGATGCAATGGGTCAATTCAGCTCATCAGTTCTACACTTCCCAAAAAATCATTTATGGCATTCTGAATGCAAGGTTTTATTCATCCAGTTTAATAGGAAAACCACATGCTTGTGCCTATAAAATGTTGATGCTTTGATATAATCAGTTAAGTATCTGTACCACATCAAAGGTATCTAACATCTGTAACTGAGCAGAAAAAGCAGAAGATCTGAACAATGTAAAAACCGGTTGTGAGGATATAGGTCGGGCTCATGTTTATGATGTGCTTGTTGAAAACAGGTCTTTTACCAAGTCTGAGATTCCTGAGGTCGATGGCAGTGGAATTCCTGTGTTTATATGGGAACTATTTAATTGAAAGAAAATTTTTGCCATGCTTTCCTGTTTTTAGAAAGTAACTCAGATTTAATCTTCCTCATCAAAAGAAACATGGCATTATGCCATAGTTACGTACGACTTTACTTCTAACAAAGAAGCTTTGACTGTGTTCGCAATCTGCTTGCCCTATACAGACTGCTATTATTCCTAGAGTAAAAATTAACAATTATTCTCTCTCTCTATCAATTTCTTTCTATCTGTCTGTCTGTCTGTCTGTCTGTCTCTCTCTCTCTCTCCCTCTCTCTCTACCTACCTACCATCTATCTACCTACCTACCTACCATCCATCCATCTATCTATCTATATCCCCCTGTTTCTTTTTCTTTTTAAAAAATAACTTTAACAAATTTATATGGCTGCCCATCTTACAGAAAATGACTCTGGACACATGTAACAATGCAGTAAATGATGTAATCAGTAATTAAAACAATTGCATAATAATTAGTAAAATAATGAGAAATTAAAATGGCAGAGTTAAAAAACAGGAGAAGAGAATAATAGTTGGAGGTTTATTAATAATAAGGGAGCCTCACAAAGTATGAAAGAAATAAGAAAACAGCAGCTCTACCTCCAACAAATTGAGGATAAAATGAAAGGTAAAGTAAAGTAAAATACTAGTTTTAATATATCAATCCCAGCTCTGGGTAGTTAAATAAACTCTATGAAAGAATGTAATGGCAACTATTTCCATATGATTGCCAAGAGAAAAACATACCCACGCATCTAAGTAAACTTCTCCCTTTGTCTCTTTCTTGTACTCTTTTTATTCCAACTCTATTTATTCACCCATCTTTTTGGAGCTGAGTGTAATGATATCTATTTAATGCTTTTCTGATCTCTAGCCAAATGGCTAATAGGATTCTGGAAATTAAAATTCCAACATCTGGAGGAAACCACTTGGGCAAGAGAGTCCTTGAGATGAGGAAGAGTCATGGCTAGCGAAGAGGCTGAGAATAAAGAGCAGAACCTTTTACTGCATTCAGTGTGGGGATTCTTACTCACCAATGTCAAACTATTCACTAAGGCTGCATTACTCTTACTAATAGTCTTCTCATTGTTCCTATCACTCATCTCCTCCCACTTATGACTGTAACTTGTTGCTTGTCTCCTTATTATTTATAGTAATATATTGTTTCCTGATTGTTTAGTTGTACCCTGTAACAATCTTTAAGTGTCGAACCTCATGATTCTTGAGTAATCTATATTTTCTTTTATGTACACTGAGACCATATGCACCAAGACAAATTCGTTGTGTATGCAATTACACTTGACCAATAAAGCTATTCTGTTCTGTTTTGTTCTGTTCCGTTCCGTTCCGTTCCGGCCCGGCCCAGCCCAGCCCAGCCCAGCCCAGCCCAGCCTCAAAGTCTTGTTCATAAGCTTTGTTTGTCAAAATGTTCAACAAGGAATTCCCACTGGCAAACAAGGAGTTTTTTCATCCAAACAGCTGCAAGAAAACCCAAAGATGAAGACCTGAGCAGCAGCAGCAGCAGCAGCAGCAGCAGCAAAAGATGTTGCTGGTTTGTTTGTACTGACGAGTGCATGTTTTATAATGCAACATTTTCTTCCTCCATTATGTAACATACATCTGTGGGAGCCAACTCAGTGGATGATAGAACAGGGGTCTCCAAACTCAGCCACTTTTAAGACTTTTAAGGAGCGAATACAGGTGCACTAGAGTGCCTTCCGTCCCCTGTCCTATTGCTCTCCTATATCTCCTATACCTTTCTTCTATTCCTATATCTCTTCTTCTATTCTTTCATTGATATGTTCTATTACCATATCTTCTTTTCTATTCTTTCATAGATATATTTTACTATGAGTAGCTCCTCTATAACCTTCATCATGTATTTTACTATGTGTATATATAGATATATGCCCACTAAAACCCTCATTGTGTATTGGACAAAATAAATAAAATAAAATAATAAAATAAAATAAAATAAAATAAAATAAACTTTTGGACTTCAACTCCCAGAATTCTGGGAGTTGACGTCCACAAGTCTTAAAGTGACCGAGTGGACAGAACAACATCACCTATCCTCATGTATATTTCAAGTCATTCAGTTTGGGTCAGTGGCATCTTTAAAGGGCATCCGTAGGAGTTTTAGTTTTGTCTTATTTTTTACTGACGCCAAGATTGTGTATATTTGGGTATTTTGTTTGGATGAAGCAAGTTGTTTGCAGCGCATTAGGAGAACTATTGCTCAAGACATGTATTAATTATGTGTTGTTCTCCACTGCTGATTGGTTCTATACTAAGGCCTCATTCTATTTAAAAATACAACCATGATTCGTTCAAACTTTAGTTTTCTCCCTTTTTGTTGCTCACAGTGACTCGCTTTTCTCTAGTTTTTGACCAGCTCGCCTGTTAAATAATAGCAATTCAAAACTTTGTAACCACTGCATAAAACCATCATTTCTGTGAGCTTTGAATAGAAATCTGTGGATTTGGTGAAAAGCACTCTACCTGCAACAGAATACCCTATGCAACTAGACTTATAATCCTAGGTTTAGAAAGCTTAGAACAATGTCGTCTTAAACATGACCTAAGCATAGCCCATAAAATCATCTGCTACAACGTTCTTTCTGTCAACAACTACTTCAGCTTCAACCACAACAACACAAGAGCACACAACAGAAACAAACGTAAACTGCTCCAAACACGACTGCAGGAAATACGACTTTAGTAACCGAGTAGTTAATGCATGGATTTCACTACCATACTTTGTAGTATCATCACCTAACCTTCAAAACTTTATCCTTAGACTATCCACTGTTGACTTCACCCGATTCCTAAGAGATCAGTAAGTAGCAGCTGCTGGTGATTTGGAGAATCAGTAGTGGCAGCAGTTTGAAGCTCCACCCACCCACCCAGACACTGCCATTTTCTTTTTTTTAACTCTTTGCACATGCTCAAAGTGTTCTGCACATGCACAGAGGGTGAAAAAGCACACACACATAGCGTGCACTTCCAAACTAGTAGGAAAGGTAACGAGATTTCACCGCTACCATAGGACCATGCAGAGGTAACGTTGTAGTGTCTTGAGTACCACGCTTGGTTGAATCTTGCTTGGTGATGATGTAATGAAAGGGCTTTGGACAATTCCTATTATGGCCGAGGGCTAATCCTACCTTTGTTGAATCTTGGGTAAAGGTATTTGCTTATGAATAGACCTAGCTATCTCTTTATTTCTTAAGTGCTGACATCACTTAATGGAAGGTGGGGGCTATTAAGAGTGAGTCAGCTTCCTGTCTTTAAAAAAAACACTTCTCATCCAGGGATGTATAATATTCTGCCTTTTTAATATTTCCTAGAATATTTCATTTTCCTAGGGGAGGGATGGGTGCTAACTTCCTACATTAGTTATGAAACTTTTGTTAAGTGCTTGGATCTGTAAAATACAATGGAAGTGATATTTGTCAACAACAAAGAAACTTCTGATACCATCTTTCCTGCATCCCAATCTGGTTTTTAATTTCAAGTGTTAAGAGCATTTTTATGTATTTCAGGTCTGTAAAGTGTGTTTACTTTAAATACTTATATGGAGTTCTTCCTTTATAAAACATGAGCAGGGCAGTTTAAACAATTATCTGAGCTTTCTCATAAAAATACAAGTTTAAAAGCGGCAGAAAGGTTTAAAACGTTCATGCCTACGCAACCTATAATATAAATAAAAGTGGTCTAGGAAGCAAAAAAAATAAAGTATTCTTCAAGTAAACAGGAAGTTCTACCAAAACACAGCTTGCAATATGCTCTAAAGATCTTTTCAACTAATAATGCAATAATTAGGGTGTGATAACATAATTTGAGCCAAAAATTAGTAAGAATTCCACTGGCTATAATCTATGTTCGCTTGTGTACAGCTGCCTTCTTCCCAATGGGATGATATGGTTTTGCTGCTAAAGCCATAATCTCTCAAGCATGGTCGAAACTGGACTGAGTCTACCGATCTTGTGACAATATCTTTCTTTTATTATTCCTAATCTCATTGTCATGGAGGCAGATCATTTGTACTGCAGCTGAAATTACAGGCCCACAATGCCATTCAAATTCATAAAATGAGTTTAGTGACCAAGTGTGATTAATGTAGTTTTTTTGTGGCCCATACACATCATGTTGGCTTGCATTTTCTTCATTATATGAAAGAAGTATCTCTTCATACACACAAATACACACACACACACACACACACTAAGACAACTCTGAACTGAAAAATTCAGATACTGATGATGACAGAAATATACATGCTGTGATTCCTAATAACTTTAAATAGGATCAATCTCTCATAGAAACATATAAGATTGACGACAAAGATCTCATGGTCCATCTAGTCTGCCCTTATACTATTTCCTGTATTTTATCTTAGGATGGATATATGTTTATTCCAGGCATGTTTAAATTCAATTATTGTGGATTTACCAACCATCATTATTATTATTATTATTATTATTATTATTATTATTATTATTATTATTATCCAGACAAGACGGAGTGGCTGTGGGTATTGCCTCCCAAGGACAATTCCATCTGTCCCTCCATTACCCTGGGGGGGGGAAAACTATTGAGCCCCTCAGAGAGGGTGCGCAACTTGGGCGTCCTCCTCGATCCATAGCTGACATTGGAACATCATCTTTCGGCTGTGGCGAGGAGGGCGTTTGCCCAGGTTCGCCTGGTGCACCAGTTGCGGCCCTATTTGGACAGGGAGTCATTGCTCACAATCACTCATGCCCTTATCACCTCGAGGTTTGATTACTGCAACGCTCTCTACATGGGGCTACCTTTGAAAAGTGTTAGGAAACTTCAGATCGTGCAGAACGCAGCCGCGAGAGCCATCGTGGGGCTTCCCAGATTCGCCCACGTATCTACAACACTCCGTGGCCTGCATTGGCTGCCGATCAGTTTCCAGTCACAATTCAAAGTGTTGGTCATGACCTTTAAAGCCCTACATGGCATTGGACCTGAATACCTCCGGAACCGCCTACTACCGCACAAATCCCAGCGGCCGATAAGGTCCCACAGAGTTGGCCTTCTCCGGGTCCTGTCGACTAAACAATGTCATCTGGCGGGCCCCAGGGGAAGAGCCTTCTCTGTGGCGGCCCCGGCCCTCTGGAATCAACTCTCCCCGGAGATTAGAACTGCTCCCACCCTCCTTGTCTTCCGTAAACTACTTAAGACCCACTTATACCGCCAGGCATGGGGGATTTGAGACACCTTTCCCCCAGGCTTATTATAATTTATGTTTGGTATGTATGTGCTGTTCGGTTTTTTTAATCATGATAGGGTTTCTAGTTTTTTCTTAATATTAGATTTGTGCCTATATATATTGTTTTATACTTTGTTGTGAGCTGCCCCGAGTCTTCGGAGAGGGGCGGCATACAAATCTAATAAATTATTATTATTATTATTATTATTATTATTATTATTATTATTATTATTATTTTATTTATTGGATTTGTATGCCGCCCCTCTCTGGAGACTCGGAGCGGCTCACAGCAGTGATAAACAGTATACAATGACAAATCTAATATTAAGTCTAAAATAACAATTTTACATTAAAAAACTAAAAAAAACCTTATATAAAAACATACATACAAACATTCCATACATAAAAATTTTCTCACGTTGCTTCTGATCTATCCCCCAATTAATCTCAGATTGTGCCCCCTTGTTCTGTGTTCACTTTCCTACTAAAAACACTTTCCTCACGAACCTTATTTAACCTTTTAATGTATTTAAATGTTTTGACCATGTCTCCCTTTTCCCTTCTGTCCTCCAGACTATACAGAATTGAATAGAATTTTATTGGCCAAGTGTGATTGGACACACAAGGAATTTGTCTTGATTGAGTTCATTAAATCTTTCCTGATAAGTTTTATGCTTAAGACCTTCCACCATTTTTGTATCTCTCTCTCTCTCTCTCACACACACACACACAGTCTCTCCCCCTCCAATATTGTTCACTTGAAACCTATTTTTGTATTGTTGGACTTTGAAAATTATCCAGTGCTCAATGGATGAACAGATATCCAGAGGTGAGACAGATATCTTGTGGAATAAAAAAGTCTTGCACGCATTTAGAGACTTCTAGGGAGGCAGTCTGTCATAGAAAAACCTACAAACAAATTTGGGGCCTATTAATAACAAAACCATTGCACTGTGGGATGTGTAGTATAGTCCTAAAATAGGTTTATCTAATTAAATTAGTGGTTGGGGGAGATGGAAAGAAGGAAAATCAAAAGGGAAATTGAGGATAAAATTTAAGTAAAAAATAATGGGAATTTTCATAGGCAACAATGGTTGGCAATAAGTACTGGTATGTCTCTACCACACAGTGCAAGAGGGAAATACTACTGTGATAGTTTTACCTGAACTGTAGGTGATAACAAATATTGTTTTTCATTTATTATTCATAATAATCTGTTTGGTACTATTGAGTTGGCTTGTTTTACTTCATTGGTGGCCATTGTGGTTTGAGAAATATCCAATTCCTAAATATTTGTTAGCTGTGTATCTGATGAGACTGAACAGTTGGATAGTAGAACTGGCAGTAAACATTGGATATATGCTAAACCTATAATTATATGTTCTGATAGAAAGTAGATGTTTATATGTCTCTTTTATATAGTAACCCCAAAATGAATGAACTTCATGGAATGGCTCTTGGGATTGTAGGAAATAGTGAAGAAGTTTGTGAACACCATGAAATCATATCAAATGTATAATTTCTCTTTTTAATGGAAGCCTTTTTAGTTATGTGAGAATATGACCATCTGACCTACCTAAAATGTTTACAAGAAAATCAACACATTTAATTGTCAATGGGCATCAATAAAAATTTAAATGAGCAACTTGTAAAACAAAGGAAAAATATAACAATGAGGTTATATCCACAGTTGTAAATTCCATTTCTACAGAAATGCAATAAATAAAAATCACATCATATGCACATAGTTCTACTTACATCAGTACAATATACTATGCAGCCCTCCTTTTGTTTTTCCACCTTTTTAAAAACCACCCCAGTATTTCAATTCTAGATTATACTGCATATATATTTTTACAATCACAATATGAGCAAAGTGAAATCTCCAGTCTTGAGTTTTGATTTCCTCAGGTTTTTGTGATAAATTGCATAATCTGCACCACTCAAAATCATTTCATGATTCAAATCCAACTGTTTTCTAATCTAGCAAACAAGGAAAGCTCTTCATAGTTCATATTCCCTTTAGGAAAACATTCAATAACATCTGGGAGAGATCTGTTGTGAGGGTAGACATCCCTTAGGCTTGAAACTGGTCTTACTTGATGTATCGTGAGAAACTGTAAGACTGGACTTGTATTTTTCAGTCTTCCTTTGTCATAACTGACAAGATAAACAGATGTTGATGTAGTGTGGGGATTGCATTTTGAGGGTTGCTTCTAGTCTACCATTTCTCTTGCTCTGACCGATCATTCTCAAGGTGTAATAAAAACTTGAGAACAGTTTGCACTTGTCCACTTACGATTAAGCCACTGTGAGAAGCTGCACTTAAATACACAGAATGAGGCTTTCTAGTTTGTCTCAGAATATACAGAGGTTTCCTAGAAAAATAACTATTTTAACTGTATCAAGAAAGATGCCTCTTCAGCTGTTTTCTTCTCTACTTTCTCCATTTGTTGCCACTGAAGGAGAGGTAAAAATGTAGTGCTTTCCTCTAATAGCGTAAGAAAGTGGTTCTCACTCTTTTCTTGAACATGGATCTCCTTTAAATATCTTTGTGGCAATAGACCAGTGATGGCGAACCTATGGCACAGGTGCCACATGGAGCCATATCTGCTGGAACATACGCCGTTGCCCTAGCTTCAGCTCCAACGTGCATGTGTGCTGGCCAGCTGATTTTTGGCTCACAGAGACTCTGGGAGGGTGTTTTTGGCTTCCAAAGAGCCTCCGACGGTCGTTTTTACTCTCCCTTGGCTCCAGGGAAGGCTCTGGAGCCTAGGGAGGGCAAACTATGAGCTATTGGGCCCACCAGAAGCTGGGAAACTGGCCATTTCTGGCCTCCAGAAGGTAGAGGAAGCTGTTTTCGCCCTCCCCATTAATTGAATTATGGGTGTGGCCACTCGCACATGCACGATAGCGCACATGCATGCTCTTTCAGCACCCGAGGAAAAAAAGGTTCACCATCACTGCCATAGCTCCCCAAGACTTAACTCGATTTAAATAATCTTTTCAAGCATTTGTAGACCTCCTGTGCTGGAGTCCACAGACCATAGGTTAAGAACCACTGGCCTAAGATATGCCGGAACATAGAAGTTCCTGATAGCTTCTTCTTTTGGATGAATCTTTGAGCTTGATGACATGTTGTACAATTCTATAGAGTTTATCTCACTAGCTATTCAAATTGTTCTGGAATAGAGTTTGAGAACTCTATAATTTGTTAAAACAGCACTTGAGATGGTGTAATTATTTAGTTCTTCCCAGAATGGTTTTTCTCCAGAGATATATGAACAAAAAATGCCAGTTTTAACCCAACTTTAATGTCTTTGGAGGTAACATTTTGGGAAAAGCAGTTCTAAACATTTAATACTGCACTTGGATTCCATGTCATAGTGTCGTTACAGCATGTAGTAAGAACTTTTAGTTAAAAATGTATTGTATGTTGTGTATTGTATATGTGACAATTGTGTATGGCATAATAGAATTCTGCCTATGTCAGTTTAGTTTTTTTAAAAATGTAGAACAGTTTTTATAAAAAAGAAAATTTCACTCATTTTTTAAAACAGACTTAAGTGCACTTTTAGAAAAATAACACAGTAAATACACTAAGGAAGCATGTTATTCATGCAACACATTCTGCCATTATGAATCCCTCTATTAAAGGTACTGTGGATTAATACAGTATGTGACTGAGCAATATCAAAATTTTGAGGGTATTTTGTGTAATGATGTCTGCATTTGTTTAGTAAACTTACAATATAACCTGGTGTCATTTTTCTTGCTGGTTTAGAAACGTTATCTTTGGTGAACAGCATTAACAATAGTGGTTAATGTAAAATGTGCAAGGAACAGCTTTAATCATTGTTCTTAGTGCTCTAAAATGTGCATCAATTAAATAGTATTAATTGAATGTTGTATTTGAAAACCAAGTTACTGGTTTTAGAAAGTCGCATGTCAACTATTTACTAAAGAAGCTGCAATGAATTCTTAACAGAAGACTTATGTTCACTATTTTTGTTCTTCCGCTAAATCTACTGGTCTTCTCCTTATGACACCCACATCCCAGGATCAACTTTGTAAGGGTTAATATTTATATACATTGTAGAGTAATTCTGAATATTGTTAATTTTTTTCAACAGTCCTTCTCCTCAGTCTTACTTTGCTGTTAGTGTTGGAATGTCAAGACTAGATTAAGCCAGATTTAAAACAGGTCTCTGAAATCAGGGAAACTTCGGTTAGGTTTGTCTAAAGCCCCACTGAGTATGTTGGGATCCAAGTCAAGTAGGAATAAGTATCTGAATTTTATCATTATTAAATGCAAGCACTTTTTTCAAAGCAGAATTGTATTTTTGTATTTACCACAGTTACTTTGGCTATATCTCAAAAACTATACAGCTAAAAGTCTTTCTGCATTGCCACGATATAATTAAATCACTTTCAAACTTAGTGTTGGCCAGAACATTTTGCAGTATATAAGTATAGGCACTGATTTGAAATGGAAACACTCCAATTCACTACTTTGGGGTGGAGTCTCTTGAATTTCATGTCTCGGAGTTGGTTCTAAAAAATACCAAAGGGGAAAATAGCATTTAATAGTGCAATTCAATGCATGTTTGCTCAGAAATGGATTTTCTTAAGTATGGTTAAGAGTGCTGCATGGATTAATCCGATGTCTACTAGTAAAAGTGACCTTTCAGAAAAATGAATTTGATTTTCCAACATAAGCAGAGAGCCCAAACAGATATCTTTTCCAGAGCGGAAGAGATCTCCCAAATAGATAACTATTTTTTCTTATAGAAAAATATAGGAATGCCTAAATAGGAATGTTAATATCATTTTTATACAGCCAAGGACTTGTGACTTCCATTGCTGTGCACAACTATTCTGCCACACAGTCTGGGCTGCACCCAAGGCTCCAAGTTGGCAGTTGGGTATCTGCATCCTATGAAAAATTGCAGAGTAGATGTTGTATTGCAATTGGATTTTATTTTTAATTAGGTGAAAACTGCGAGGACCTTCAGTATCAGTTTTCACTGGTTGGTGCCAATATGACGTATCAAATAAATTTATTCTGCGAGAATCTACTTGCCTTGAAGTTTTGTTTGCTGCGGGGTATGTTACTTGGAATTCTGACCCACAGTACACAACTGTGGGGGACAAACATCTTATTAGTTGCGCTAGAGAAAAAAATATTTGTAGCTCAGGGTTGAAATGAGAAGTTGTTGGTGCTTTCCGAGCTCGGTTGTTTTCTTGCAGACGTTTCATACACCACACTAGGAAACATCATCAAAGGAGGTTTGCTGTCATTTTACATTCACTGAGGTCCCCTCTTCTTGTTAGTTTAAATTCAGCAGTGGCAGCTACAGACATAAGGACCAACACCAGTCACAGAACAACTTCACCTGGATTTCCAATGGTAGGCACATATGTGTGTCCATTTATATCAAGCATGCCCATACAGATAAATCCTCAATTTACGATTACAACCGAAGCCAAAATTTCTATTTCCAACAAGCAAGACAGCTCTTAAGTGATTTTTGCCCCATTTACAATCTTTCTTCCCACAGTTGTTAAGTGAATCACTGAAGTTCGGTTAGCAACATGGTTGGTAAGCGAATCCGACATCTCGACTTGACTTTGCTTGTCGGAAGGTTGCAAAAGGCGATTTGCAGCCATCATCGATCCTTGCCAGTTGCCAAGCACCTGAATTTTGATCAGGTGATCCTGGGGATGCTGCCAACAACCGTCAGAAAAATGGTGGTAAGTCAGTGTTTCCAGGGCCGTTGTAACTTCCAGTGGTCACTAAACGAATGGTTGAGAACTACTTGTGTAGAGAGCAGCATGCGCTTTGATCAGGAGCAGAGATTTTGATTTGAGTCAACGGCAGCTGTAAAATTGGATTTATTTATTTAATATCTCTGAGGACTTGGGGCGGGACGGCAATTTAAAATGTAAGATTTATTAGATTTGTATGCCGCCCGTCTCCGAAGAATTTACATATTTACAAGATGGTAGAACCTGCTGGACTTTTTCAATCTTTAAATGCTTTACAGAAATCCAGTTCACACCTGCTAATTCACCTCTGAGAGGATTAGCTAGAACAGGGATGTCAAACTTGATTTCATTGAGGGCTGCATCAGGGTTGTATTTGACCTCGGGGGGGGGGGGTGTCAGGGTGTGCTTGGCCAGCTTGATGTCACTCATCAAGGGGGGGCACCTGTGGTGGCTTGATCTCTCTCTGCCAGCAAAAATGGGCTCCTGAGCTCCATTTTCAGCTTCCTACACTGTCAGAGGACTGCAGGAGGCCATTGCAGCTGAAAACGGTCTTGGGAGGCGACACATGGCCCTCCCGAGCTCTCTTTTCACTGGCAGAGGCACCACGGACCAGTCCTTTGCTGTTTCCAGGGTGGCCCCGCGGGCCAGATCTAAGCGCCCCATGGGCCGGGTCTGGTTCCCGGACCTTGAGTTTGATACCCTGGAGCTAGAACAATCTCCTCTGAAATATTTCAAAATACCTTAACTTTTCCCCCCTCTTATCTAGAAAAATATTCAGGTCATTTGCATTCTGAAGTAGAAAAGCTGAGCTTCAGGATTCCACCGCTTTATGCTTGCTGGCCTAAAAAGGCATCTCTTTCCTCCAAAACCCTTTTGTGTGAATCTTATACTGAATTCCTAAAATAACCTAGATTGCCTAGACTGATTATGAATTTATCATTTATCAGCTCTTGTGATATTTAATATCAATTCTTCTAATTTTAGCCATATGGGAAAATCTTTATAGGGCAGGTAGGACCTAGACAAAATTGTGAAAATTTATTGAAAGAGGTCCATGGATGGACTTGAACTGGTGTCTCCTAATTCTTAGGCTATGTCTAAACCACTGTTCTACATTGGCTCTTAAAGTATGATTATAACTGGTTGGGTTCCTAACAGCAATCTGACAATTTAGGGAGCTACAGCCTCAGACATGCGGAGGACATCAAGGTGGAGACAATGGATCTAAAATCAGGAAGCAATGTGGGTGGGGAAACTTTCTCAAAATAAAAAGTCAGGGTAAATTTAATTTAATTATTTAGATTTATAAGCTGCCTTCTTCAAAAGGACTCAAATAAAGGGGAACTTATTTGAAAACTAATTTTTCCTTCCCATGGATAAAAACATAGAAACATAGAAGACTGACAGCAGAAAAAGACCTCTTGGTCCATCTGGTCTGCCCTTATACTATTCCCTGTATTTTATCTTACAATGGATATATGTTTATCCCAGGCATGTTTACATTCAGTTACTATGGATTTACCAACCACGTCTGCTGAAAGTTTGTTCCAAGGATCTACTACTCTTTCAGTGAAATAATATTTTCTCACGTTGCTTTTGATCTTTCCCCCAACTAACTTCAGATTGTGTCCCCTTGTTCTTGTGTCCACTTTCCTATTAAAAACACTTCCCTCCTGGACCTTATTTAACCCTTTAACATATTTAAATGTTTTGATCATGTCCCCCCTTTCCCTTCTGTCCTCCAGACTATACAGATTGAGTTCATTAAGTCTTTCCTGATAAGTTTTATGCTTAAGACCTTCCACCATTCTTGTAGCCCGTCTTTGGACCCGTTCAATTTTGTCAATATCTTTCTGTAGGTGAGGTCTCCAGAACTGAACACAGTACAGTAGTACCTCTAGATACGAGTTGCTCTACATGCGAGTATTTCAAGATACGAGCCACGAGGGAAGAGACATTTCTGTTCTAGTCCCGAGCTCAAATTCGGGATACGAGCCAAGCGTCCACTAGGTGGCACAAGAATCCTTGCTTTTGGTTATCTCGGAGGGGAAAAAAGTTATTTGTTCCAGATACGAGTTGCCTCGGGATACAAGCTCCCTTATGGAACGAATTATGCTCGTATCTAGGGGTACTACTGTATTCCAAATGTGGTCTCACCAGCGCTCTATATAAGGGGATCACAATCTCCCTCTCCCTGCTTGTTATACCTCTAGCTATGCAGCCAAGCATCCTACTAGCTTTTCCTACTGCCCGACCACACTGCTCACCCATTTTGAGACTGTCAGAAATCACTACCCCTAGGATACAGCTCTTTTTCTTCGTATTAATAACAAGAGTAGTGAGAGAATAACCCTAGGAATCACCATCGAACAATTTCAAAACTAATGTGAGACGCAAACTGGTGTTCAGTATTAAATCCTCGTTTTCTTCCACTGTTGATGAGATGCATGATTGTTTGTTTTCCAAAGTTATATTGCACCGAACAAGCTGCACACTCTTTTTTCCCTATTCCCCATTTCCACCCTCAATTCAGAACATGTTTTGTTCCCTATGGGAAGCTGCCCTTTTGTCTGTGAAAGAACTTAAGTATCTGGTGTGTGATGTAGTCAGTGAGGAACCACCTGGCAACACGAAGGAATGTTTACATCATCAAGACCCCAAATCTACCTCGAGATATCCACAAAGTATTAATAATGTCTTGTCGTGAGAAAACAGGTATCTTTTCTTTTTTAATCTTTCCATGAGATAAAAAAGGCCATGTGGCATAATGTGGCTATTAAATCATTCCTGAGTTTCTGGGGGGGAAAAAAAAATTAAGACAAGCGACTCTACTTTTAAAAGGCGGAGTCTTTTTTTCAGTGGCAGTCTTTGGTAGCGTCCATTTGTCTACAGATATCCCCACAAGAGCAATTCTTTTTTTTCTATTTCATGCAGCAGAAAAGTGAGACCTGATGGAGTCTTCTCGTAATTGTCGGTGCTTGCCGATGTTGTACTCTTCCAGTTGATTTCTTCTTTCAATGGTTATTTTGTACTTTTTCCTGAGTGGCAGAAAGTAAGAATTAATATTATTTCATGGAAACATAGAAACATAGAAGTCTGACGGCAGAAAAAGACCTCATGGTCCATCTAGTCTGCCCTTATACTATTTTCTGTATTTTATCTTAGGATGGATATATGTTTATCCCAGGCATGTTTAAATTCAGTTACTGTGGATTTATCTACCACGTCTGCATTTATTTATTAATTGGATTATATGCTGCCCCTCTCCGAAGACTCGGGGCAGCTTACAACATGTAAAAGAACAATAAAAAATATCCTAAATCCAATTTTAAAATTAAACTAACTTTTGGGGAAGCTGGTTCCAGAAGGCCAGAGCCCCGAGAGAAGGCTCTTCCCCTAGGTCCCACCCCGTGACATTGTATAGGTCACGGGACCTGGAGAAGGCCGGCTCTATGGGACATGGAGTACCCTACGAGACTAGACTTTCAATCCTGGGCCTAGAAAGTTTAGAACTAAGACGCCTTAAACAAGATCTAAGTATTGCCCACAAGATCATATGCTGCAACGTCCTGCCTGTCGGTGACTACTTCAGCTTCAACCACAACAACACAAGAGCACACAACAGATTTAAACTTAATATTAACTGCTCCAAACTTGACTGTAAAAAATATGACTTCAGTAACTGAGTTGCCGAAGCATGGAACTCATTACCAGACTCCATAGTGTCATCCCCAAACCCCCAACACTTTACCCTTAGATTATCTACGGTTGACCTATCCCTATTCCTAAGTGGTCAGTAAGGGGCGAGTACAAGTGCACTTAGAGTGCCTTCCGTCCCCTGTCCTATTGCTCTCCTATATCTCCTATACCTTTCTTCTACTTCTATATCTCTTCTTCTATTCTTTCATTGATACGTTCTATTACTATATCTTCTTTTCTATTATTTCTTAGATATATTTTACTATGAGTATCTCCTCTATAACCTTTGTCATGTATTTCACTATGTGTATATAGACATATACCCACTAAAACCCTCATTGTGTATTGGACTAACTAACTAACTAACTAACTAAAATGATTGCTGGGGTTCATACGGCAGAAGGCGGTCCTGTAAGTAATCTGGTCCAATGGCATATGGGGCTTTATAGGTCATAACCAACACTTTGAATTGCATTTGGAAACCAATTGGTAGTCAATGCAGCCCACAGAGTGCTGGAGAGACATGGGTGTACCTAGGAAGGCCCATGACCATTTGTGTGACTGCATTCTGCACGATTTGTACTTTCTGAAAGCTCTTCAAAGGCGGCCCCATGTAGAGAGCATTACAGTAGTCGAACCTCGAAGTGATAAGGGCATGAGTGACTGTGAGTAGACGCTCCCTGCCCAGGTAGGGCTGTAAGTTGCATAGTTGAGGGCCCAAATAATCAGCTTCATCTAAGGACTGTTGGAGCTGGAGCAACACCACCTTCTCAACAACCTTCCCTACAAAGAGAAGGTTGGAGACAGGACGATAGTTGTTCAGAACAGCTGGGTCCTGGGAAGGCTTTTTGAGGAGGGGGTGCACAACTGCCTCCTTGCAGGGAGCCAGAAAGGACCCCTCCCTCAAAGAAGCATTGACAATCTCCTGGACCCAGCTCCGTGTCATCTCCCTGTTGGCCGAAACCAGCCAGGAGGATTCAATAAACAGGTGGCGGAGCTCACAGCTCCCATGGCCTCGTCCACTCTATTCCTTCAGCAATTTGAGATAAGAAAGAAAACTCCCACTACAAAAGAACATCTGGGTTTGGCATAATCAGTTGCATGAATGAGCATCACTGCCAAAAGATTAAAGGGATGTGCCTCCCACCATTTTTGCCTCACATACAAGTTAAGGCATGCTGAATGATTTCAGATAAGCTTTTCTGCTTTATTTACAAATATGAAACAAAATGACCTTAAACATAAGAGGATTCTTTATATCCAGTGAGAATTAAAATCACATCTGCATTAAAAAGTCTGTGAAGCAGTTTAAATTGTTTGTCCATTCTGTTAATTAAATCAATATATTGTGCAACTCTGTTTCTTGCTCTTGGAATTATTTTTACAGGAAGCTCAAATGTTGAATGATAGAAACATAGAAGACTGACGGCAGAAAAAGACCTCAAGGTCCATCTAGTCTGCCCTTATACTATTTCCTGTATTTTATCTTAGGATGGATATATGTTTATCCCAGGCATGTTTAAATGTAGTTACTGTGGATTTACCAACCACGTCTGCTGGAAGTTTGTTCCAAGCATCTACTACTCTTTCAGTAAAATAATATTTTCTCATGTTGCTTTTGATCTCTCCGGCAACTAACTTCAGATTGTGTCCCCTTGTTCTTGTGTTCACTTTCCTATTAAAAACACTTCCCTCCTGAACTTTGATGAAAATGGAATCACCAGAATGGAATCACCAGAATGACCCAGTTAGGTCCCACAGAGTTGGCCTTCTCCGGGTCCCGTCGACAAAACAATGTCGATTGGCGGGACCCAGGGGAAAAGCCTTCTCTGTGGTGGCCCTGGCCCTTTGGAACCAGCTCCCCCAGAGATCAGAATTGCCCCCACCCTCCTTGCCTTTCGTAAGCTCCTTAAAACCCACCTCTGTCGTCAGGCATGGGGGAACTGAGATATCCTTTCCCCCTAGGCCTATACAATTTATGCATGGTATGTTTGTGTGTGTGGTTGTTTGGTTTTTAATAAGGTTTTTTTTAGTTATTTTAAATATTAGATTTGTTATATGCTGTTTTTATTATTGTTGTTAGCCGTCCCGAGTCTACCGAGAGGGGCGGCATACAAATCTAATAAATAAGTAAGTAAGTAAGTAAGTAAGTAAGTAAGTAAGTAAGTAAGTAAGTAAGTAAGTAAGAAAGAAAGAAAGAAAGAAAGAAAGAAAGAGGAGGGTCAGCAGTATGCAGAAGCAGGAAAATGCTTTTTAGAAAAAGAAACACTAACACGGCAAACCTCTCATGAAACAAGGAAAATGAGGACACTGCTTGTTAGCTTGCTAATTGTTTGGCGTGGGATGAAAAGTAGGGAAATAGAAAAGCTGGAAAGAAAGAAGGAATGGCCAGGAGCAGGGGTGGAATCCAGCAGATTCTGACAGGTTCTGGAGATTTATGAACTTTCTCTATCTGATGGAACCCCTCTGTATCAGACTGCAGACTTTCTGCTACTGCTTTCTTTGGGAGGAGAAATGAGACCAACATTCAAAGATATTGGGTGTTAAAATTAAACTCACCTGAAAATGTAAAAGGCCATCAACAATCCTGCTCCTAGCAAGGCACCTACAACTATTCCAGTAACTGCTGATTCTCCTACGCCACCTGCTTGAAAAATAAACAGAAATCAACCAAAGGAATCTGTTAACAATAAAACCTCGCAGAACGATTGAATTACAATCTGTAATTGAATGCACAGATTTGTTTGAAGCTTAGTTTTTAGCTGAGGTTGAAATGTTCTTTTTTCTCTGGCTTCACACACTTTTACAAATTATGTTTATTTTGGATTCATTGTTGACATACGATCACTTTCCCAAATCAGTGAAACTCCCTGTTCACTCTAATAGTGAAATGACTCATTTTAACATAAGCATATATCTTTATCTGAAACATATAGATTTATAAGTCTTGGTGAATTATTTTAGGATGACTTGCAAACATTTTTTTGTATCCACACAATATCTTCTTGTACAATTCCAGTAGCTCGTGCATATACCTATTAAATGAAACAGTTAACCTAACTAAATTTATGAATAGTAGGTCATCCCTTTAGAGCAGGGGTATCAAACTCAAGGCCCGGGGGCCAGATCTGGTCCCTGTGGTGCTTAGATCTGGCTCGCAGGGCCGTCTTGGAAACATTGAAGGATTGGCCCGTGGTGTCTCCGCCAGTGAAAATGGAGCTCATGAGAGCCACATACGGTCCTCCTGAGCTCAGTTTTTGCTGGCAGACGGTTGCAGGATGCTGTCGCAGCCAAAAAAGGTGCTCGTGAGCCTTCCCGAGCTCTATTTACTCTAGATGAGGGTTGCAGGAAGCCATCGCAAGAGAAAATGGAACTTGGGAGCCTGAAAAGAGCAACTAAAATGATAAAGGGACTAGAGACCAGGTCATACGAGGAAAGGTTGTTGGAACTGGGCACGGATAGTCTAGTAAAAAGAAGGGCTAAGGAGGACATGATAGCTGTATACAGGTACTTAAGTGGTTGCCACGGAGAGGAGGGGGACACACTGTTTTCCAGGGCACCAGAGGGCCGGATGAGGAACAACAGTTGGAAACGGACCAAGGAAAGATGCAACCTGGAGATAAGAAAGAATTTCCTGACAGTGAGAGCGATCAACCAGTGGAACGGCCTCCCAGCAGAGGTTGTGGACTCCCCAATTTTGGACATTTTCAAGAGGAGATAGGACTGCCACTTGGCTGGGGTGCTGTAGGATTTCCTGCTCAGGCAGGGGGTTGAACTTGATGACCTGTAAGGTCCCTTTCAACTCTAATAATAAATAAATTTTGCTGGCAGAGTGCTCAGGCTTCCACAGGAACTCCGACATGAGTGATGTCCAGCTGACTATGCCCACCTTGCCTCCTGCCCCCGAGGTCAAACACAATCCTGAGGCAGCCCTCGAGTTTGACAGGCCTGTTTTAGAAAGATCTCCCCTTATTCCTGCTATTTCCATCAGAAGGGAAGAGTTTGCTTGTCTAAAATGATAAAATGCAGTTTTATCACTTTAGCTCTATTCAGCTGCCCTCTGCTAGCTGTGCCTGAGTAAACACAGCCTTAAGCAGATAAGAGGAATTCTGATGAACTCAGGACTTGACTTGGCTCAGATCAGGAATAGTCCATGCCTGGCCTCTGGCTGGTTATTCTAATGCACAACTTGCTTTATTTTTTGTGGTCTGACATCCAGTTATTGGAATTACAGGGGAGAAAAAACTACTAATATTCCTAAGAGGACATTTGTCTTCTACACATTTTGTTTCATGATGTAACAACATCTTCGGAGATTCGTACTTCCCCCACCCTCCTTGTCTTCTGTAAGAGTCTCAAAACTCATTTATGACCCCAAGCTTGGGGCTATTAGACTTCTGCCTCCTGGCCAACGAAAGTTATGCGAGTTAGTGGACTGAATGGGTCTGAGTGTTTTTATGGTCTTTGGGTTTTTAGGTTGTTAGTTATTAATTGGATTCAGGATGTTATATATTGTTTTCCATATGTTGTAAGCTGCCCTGAGTCCTCGGAGAGAGGTGGCATATAAGTCCAATTAATAAATAATAAATAAATAACCAATAGCTGAGATATGAGGAAGATTCATGGATATACAGTAATACCTCATCTTACGAACCTAATTGGTTCCCGGGGGAGGTTCATAAGGCGAAAAGTTCGTAAGACGAAACATTGAATTAATGCGTGCAATGCAAAAAACCGCCGCCGCCTGGCTGTCACCTTTTGAAACAGCTGGGCGCTTCTCAGCGTGCCGAACCCGGAAGTTCGACAAAAGTTCGGGTTCGGGTGGCCGCCGAGAAGCCCTGCCGCCCGGCTGTCACCTTTTGAAACAGCCTGGGGGCTTCTTGGTGGCCTCCCGAACGCCGAACCCGGAAGTTCGGGTATGGCTTTCAGGTTCAGGAGGACGCTGAGAAGCCCCCCGGCTTTTTCAAACAGCGACAGCTGGGCGGCGGGGCTTCTCAGCGTCCTCTCGAACCCGAACTTTTGCCGAACTTTCTCTGTGGCGGTGGCGGGTTTGTAAGACGAAAAAAGTTCGTAAGAAGAGGCAAAAAATTTCCAAACCACGGGTTCGTATCTCGGGTTGTTCGTATGGCGAGGGGTTCGTATCATGAGGTACCACTGTATATATATATCAGGGATGGGTTCCTCTTGGTTCATACCGGTTCGCCTGAACTCATAGCAACCTGCTGGTGACATCATGATGTTGTCATCGAACCGGTTTGGTTGTTGCCGATCCATTGAGACTGACATCTTTTATTTGGATTTTTTGTCGGGGGAGATTTATTTTGGGGGGGAATTATTTCCTGTTTTTTTTTCTTTTCAGCCTGTGCAGAAGCCGATTTTCCAGCATTGCACATGTGTTGCCATCCTTTTTTCGGCTTTTTTGGGGGGAGGATTTTTTCCCGGTATGGGAAGAAGCGAACCAGCAGTGAGGCAAGTTAGAACCCACCCCTGTTATATATGAATACAGAGGTACAAACAAAGACTATCAGTTAAGTTTTATTAGGCCTGAAACTCATACATTAACCTCATTTATCTTACAAGATTTGCAGGCTGCATTGCTCGTGTGCTCCAATCCTCGGCTATCATCTGTTTTCAGTTTTTGCTCCCAGAGGTAATTTGCACTTGGAATTATTTCAAGTCGTCCCTGTTTTCCATAATAGTTTCCAATTACCTGAATATAAAAATAATTACAAAATGAAAACAATGTCCTGCTAGATAAAGAGAGTCTCTCTCTTTTTCTCTATCCCTCCCTCCCTCTCTTTGCACATCTACATCAGAAGTCTATTAAAGAGCATTAAGGATTCTAAGATTTATTGACTGAGGACAGAGATGGTAAACCCTGTAATTCCCTTCGCTCTGTCTTATAGCGGGAAAAATTACCCCGAAAAAACTGAAAGTCTATTGAGCATCTGCAAGAAGCTAACAATGGTAAAAGTAATGATGGCAACAATTCTAGCTTGTTCCAAAAGTCCTAAAATTTGTTTGGTGCAAAACCGAGTTGCTGAAATTATACAGACTTTGGGAATAAATCACATTTGCAACCCATCTGTGTTTGTGGATCGACATACAAAGTAACTTCCTGCACTTATAAGAGAGGAACTATCAGGGTGTCATTACCATCTCATACATTTTGGCTACTGGTGTACAGTTTTTAATTTTACAAGAAGCCAAGTGATCAGATCAAGGCCTAAGTTCCTTTGGCATTAGTTCCACTTAGGAAATAAACTTTTCATGAGCAATGGGAAGGAATCTCCCAAGTAAATAAACACTCTCAGTAGCATCATCAAAAAGAGGGGAATATTAGAATATTATAAATCAGGGCTGGGTTAAACATAGTAGTAGTAGTAGTAGTAGTAGTAATATTATTATTATTATTATATTATATATATATATATATAATAATAATAATAATAATAATAATAATAATAATAATAATAATTTATTAGATTTGTATGCCACCCCTCTCTGAGAACAGTAAAATGAATTATGTCCACTCAAAAGGGAAAGCAATCAGAATCTGAAAAGAGAGAGGTTTGCACAGGCCAACATAAAGTTAACAAATGGTTGCTAGCTCTTCAATGATTGTTTCTGTCCGAAGCGATAGCAGAACAGCAACATCTGCAGAGAATGGAATTCAATATAATTCTTTTTATTCATGGATATATATATATATATTCAATACACCAGGGTGATTCGACACAAAAATATGTAACCCTTCCCTGGTGCAGAGCTGAAGGGATTGGATACTGTAGCCTAGAGCAGTGTTTTTCAACCAGTGTGCCATGGCACACTAGTGTGCCGCGAGACATGGTCAGGTGTGCCGCGAAGCTCAGAGAGAAAGAAAGCAAGAGAGAGAGAGAGAAAGAGAGAAAGAAAGCAAGAGAGAGAGAGAGAGGAAGAGAACAAGAGAGAGGGAAAGGAAGCAAGAGAGAGAGAAAGAGAACAAGAGAAAGAAAGAGAGAGCAAGAGAGAAAGAAAGCAAGAGACAGAGAGAAAGACATAGAGGGAGGTAGGGAGGGAGAGAGAAAGAGCAAAAAAGAGAGGAAGGAAGAGAAAGAAAGAGGGATGGAGAGAGAAACAAAAAGGAAGCGACAGAAAGAGGGAGAGAGAAATAGAGCGAAGGGGAGGAAGAGAGAGAGAGAGAAAGAATTTTTTTGTCCAAACTTTTTTTAGCCCCCCCCCCCCGGCTCAATGTGCCCCAGGCTTTCGTAAATGTAAAAAATGTGCCACGGCTCAAAAAAGGTTGAAAATCACTGGCCTAGAGGATAATTCTCTGCCTTACAAGGCAAAGGTTGCAGGTTCAAGTCCCAGTGGGTATGGCTAGCTGATGAGGCCAAAATAAGGCCGAAATAGATCTATCCTAGTCTCCCTTAATTTTCAAAGTCAGCAAAAAGACATGTGACACATATAGATAGAATTGTCGTCTATCAATAAAATTAACTGTCTTGGAAATAGCCCTGGGTTGGGCTGAGAGGCAAATAAGGAGCTGTGATGTTCCTTCAATACACCAGGGTGATTCGACACAAAAATATGTAACCCTTCCCTGGTGCAGAGCTGAAGGGATTGGATACTGTAGCCTAGAGGATAATTCTCTACCATACAAGGCAAAGGTTGCAGGTTCAAATCCCAGTGGGTATGGCTAGCTGATGAGGCCACAAAATAAGGCCAAAATAGATCTATCCTAGTCTCCCTTAATTCTCAAATTCAGCAAAAAAAAAAACATGTCACACACACACACACACACACACACACACACACATATTTAAAGCTCTGGTTTAAGATGCTGAATCCTTTGGTCTTTCCTCAGATGTCCTCTGGACTTTTAATTAACTTTATAGTTTCTCTTCTGGCATATAAAGCCCTACATGGCTTAGGACCAGATTACTTACAGGACTGTCTCCTGCCTCACATATCCCAGCGGACGGTCAGGTCCCACAGAGTCGGCCTTCTCCAGGTCCTGTCAGCTAAGCAATGTGGCCTGGTGGGGCCTAGCGGCAGGGCTTTCTCTGTGGCAGCTCCGGTCCTTTGGAATCAACTCACCCCAGAGATTCGCACTGCCCCCACCCTCCTGGCCTTTCAAAAGGTTTTAAAAATGCACCTTTGCTGGCAGGCCTGGAGCTGTTGAGCGTTGACATCCTGCTCCGGCTGATAGTATGATTGTGACTGGGATAAACTTGCTTGAAATGGTTTTAAATGTCTCTGGTTTTAAAATGTAGGCTTTATGCTTGGGTTTCATAAATTTTATATTTTGTATTGATATTACAGTGGTACCTATACCTAAGAACGCCTCTACTTACAAGCTTTTCTAGATAAGAACCGGGTGTTCAAGATTTTTTTTTGCCTCTTCTCAAGAACCATTTTCCCCTTACAAACCCGAGCCTCCAAAACTGTAACCGGAAAAGGCAGGGAGAAGCCTCTGTGGGGCCTCTCTAGGAATCTCTTGGGAGGAAACAGGGCCGGAAAAGGTGGGGAGAAGCCTCCATGGGGCCTCTCTAGGAATCTTCTGGGAGGAAACAGGGCCTCCACTCTCCCTGTGGTTTCCCCAATTGCCCACATTATTTGCTTTTACATTGATTCCTATGGGGAAAATTGCTTCCTCTTACAAACATTTCTACTTAAGAACCTGGTCACGGAAGGGATTAAGTTCATAAGTAGAGGTTCCACTGTACTTTGTAAGCCGCCCTGGGTCCGCTGGAGAAGGGCGGCCTAGAAATCCAAATAAAATAAATAAATAAATTTTCTATTTCAATATTTTATTACTCAGTTCTTTTGTTAACATTTCTCAACCAACTTGATGAAAAAGGTTTGCTTGCTTGACAAAGCAAAGTCAAAACTCTCTTAAATTTGGGCAGGATTTGGATTTGGGCAGTAATTAAGGGCATGGGGGAACTGAAACATCTTCCCCTGGGCATGTTTAATTTATATATGGTATGCTTGTGTGTATGTCTGTTAGTATATGGGGTCTTTTTTAAATCTTTAATATTTTAAATTGTTAGATTATTTATGATTTGTTTCCATGTGTTGTGAGCCGCCCCGAGTCTTCGGAGAGGGGCGGCATACAAATCTAAGTAATAAATAAATAAATAAATAAATCTGTCTTTCACTCCTCAAACCTGTCTCCCCAATGCAAAGAGATACCTATTGTTATTATTATTATTATTATTATTATTATTATTATTATTATTATATTAATTAAACTTGTATGCCGCCCTTCTCCGAAAACTCGGGCCGGTTCACAGAATAAATATAGAAACAAAGCGTACAAAACAAATCTAATACATTAATTACTGCCCAAATGCAAACTTCCCATTTTCCACGGAAATTCTGGAGAAAGAATCAGTGAAGGAACTCTTATCTGGGATTTCTTTCAAGCAGGAAATGTGGGCGGTTAGGAAGGCTGGCATGTGATAGAGGAACAGCATAACATAGCACAGCGGTCCCTAACCTTTCCAACTCGGCAGCCTGGCCCAGTGCTGGGTGGTGTTTGCGGAAGTGGCAGGCACATGCACAGCTCCATTTGTACAAGTGGTGCACAAGTGCGCCCTCCACTGGCACAAATAGAGCTTCACACTTAAGCGGAGGGTGCTTGAGCGTTTGTGTGAAACTCTATTCACGCAAGTGGCTAGCCCTTCTGCTTGAACGCAAAGCTCCATTCAGGTGACCACGGGGTGTTTGAGCAGAGGGCGCTTGTGCGCTTGCATACAAAGCTCCATTTGCATGAATGGAGCTTTTTGTGAGTGAGTGTGAGTGCCTTCCATTTGCATGAATGGAGCTTCACATACACACGCTTGCCCATTTCTCCCATGGCTCGGTTTCAAGCGAGGTGCGGCCCACTAGGGGGTTGGGACCCATGATATAGCACTCCGGTCAGAAGCAACAAGGCACTTCTGGGTTGAAATAATAAGACCTTCCCAAAAATCAGGTGAACCGCTTATTTCGGGGGTCAAAAGAAAGTAAGATCCTATCTTGTTTTTGGGGAAACATGGTTTCATAAATGCAGCCAAAAAGGTTAATACATATATTGTAATATTTATTGATTGATTTGGATTTCTAGGCTGCCCTTCTCCAAGGAACTATATACAGTGGTACCTCTACTTAAGAACACCTCTACTTAAGAACTTTTCTAGATAAGAACCAGGTGTTCAAGATTTTTTTGCGTCTTAAGAATCATTTTCTACTTAAGAGCCTGAGCCTGGAAAAAATTTCCCAGGAAATTTGAGAGCGGCATGAAGGCCCGGCCAGTTTCCTGCCATTTCTCTCTCTGGCGCAGTGAATGGGAGCCAGCCTTGCACCGGGTGTATGGGAGGCGCGTGCTCCTCCTCGCCACCTCAGAGTCCCTCTTTTTTTTTTTAAGCCTTAAGGTTTTGGATTTTTTTGATTCCCCTCACCTCACCTTCCTTCAGCAGTGACTGTCCTCTTCCTCTTCTTCCTCCTCTTCCTCCCACCCAAATTCCGAGCTTTTATTTTTTTTTCCTAATGAGTTTGAGCGCATTATTTGCTTGGGAAATAATTTTCCTATGGGAAAAATTGCTTCTACTTACAAACTTTTCTACTTAAGAATCTGGCCACGGAACGAATTAAGTTCTTAAGTAGAGGTACCACTGTATAAGATAATAGCACAAAGATGCTCACCCATGCCAAATCAAACCAATTCACTGAACTTGTGGTTCAGCAATGTGGCATAATAATGATTTCCCTAATTTTAACATTTTGAGTAGCAGATTACAATCACCCGACAGTAATGACTTCCGTTGTATTAATGGGGGCTATTTCCCCAATAGAAGCTCAACAGGATGGCATCTTTTCTAGATTCTTAGACTCTTGACAGTTTGGATGTAATGATGCTGGCGTCATGAACCCAGAAAAGCACTTACTTCCCCTCTCTGAGAGGACTGGCTTCAATACTGCAGCCCTGATTAAATAAAATATTTCCCCGTTATGTTGAAAACAGGAAATAGTTACCTGATTTGTTCTAATTTGCCAGGCTCTATAACTGCAGATTTATTTGGTTTCAAAGTCTGCTTGAAATTAACAGGAAACAGGAATCTGCATTTGACTTTAGGCAGACCTCAAACACTAAGAAACTGGTTGGAATAGTATTGAAAAGAATCTTGCTTGTACAACACTCCTCCAGGTGGCCTTCCACTTCTGATGAAATATTGGCATGATAATAGTGTTTATCACCTTGTTTAAACAAACTGCATGCATTGCTGGACCACTCTTACTATTTTGGAAGCTTCTTCTTATGCTGACCTTTAGTAAATTGATTCTAGATTTTTCCCTTTGGGAGGGGAAAAAAGAGAGGAACCTGTAATTTAAATTATTGCTTGACTGTTCATTACTTGCAAGAGACTGCAAGGGTAATTCAAAACATTGGGAAGTGAGCAGATTGCCTTCTCTATTTCTCTTCATCTTCCCAAATTATTACTAATGATACTAGCTTTTAAGTGACAAAATATGGGATTGTATGAGAAATGCATTTCATGCATGTATTATAGTTGAATTTAGAGTTGGGGTGGCACAGTGGTTAGAGTACAGCACTGCAGGCTACTTCAGCTAACTGCTAGCTGTAGTTCAGCAGTTCAAATCTCACCACCAATTCAAGGTTGACTTAGCCTTCCATCCTTCCCAAGTGGGTAAAACGAGGACCCAAGTTATTGGAGGCAATATGCTGATTCAAAACACTCTTCTTAGGGTAGAGCCACACGAAATGTGGTCATGTACACTGTAGCTTCTTGGTTTTCTATTATTTTGTCTATTTTGTGGCTCTACCAGTTCTTGCTTTCAGGCAAGTGGTTTTGTTTGAATTATGCTTAATTTAATTGTAATTTAGGTTGCGCTGGATAAAAGCGAAATGAATTCACTCCCTTTCTTGGGTTCATAATTGCTGCCCTTGATTTTTTTTCTAAATTCCTAGCAGATTTCTGTTGCCAAACCAAACATAAAACTGAAGCATCTTTGGGACAAGATTACACTTGGTGCAGGAAAGGAATACTGTAGTTCAAATTCCTATTCAGTAGGGAGAATGATTGCTAGACCTAAAATTTCTAGAACCTAAATGACATTTAAAGATTTAATGAAATAGGACGAGAATATATTTCAATCTGATTTATAATTTAGAACAGATTTCCTGAAGTTGATGGACTCCAGAGGTGTTGGCCTTCAGCTCCCAAGCCTGGGTATCTTGATATCCATGTGAAGAGCTCATTCAACACAAAAATAAACGTGGTCAAAGCTGATTTAGAAACAATTTACTCACCTGCTGAGTTCCAGTTTCCGGATCAGTCATGGCAACCACAGAAAAATCTCCATATCTTTCTCCAGAGGCATCAATAGATACTGGCCCTGCAATGCCTGAATATATACATACATATATATTGTATTATGTGTGTGTGTATATTTTAAATTGAAAACATTGAATGTTTCCAAGAAAAACAAAATAAAGAGGGCAGGATTTTTACAGACTGATATGATAAGAAACCCTAGCAGACTTCTGGCTGGCATTCCGATTGTGTCTACATTCCTAGAATATGTAACATTTCCTTCTCAAGAGGGTAAATTATTTCAGCTTATTAGTAGAAATGAAAGTAACCGAGTCTCTTATTTGACACTCCGTAATTAGAAACTGGCTTCCTGGCTCTTAAAACCTTTGCCCTGGGTTAAAAGAAGCAGGAGATAAATAGCTTTGAATAGCTTACACAGAGGAATCATAGCTTACACAGAGGTCCCACAGAGTTGGTCTCCTCCGGGTCCCGTCAACTAAACAATGTCGTCTGGCGGGACCCAGAGGAAGAGCCTTCTCTGTGGCGGCTCCGACCCTCTGGAGTCAGCTCCCTCCAGAGATTAGAACTGCCCCCACCCTCCTTGCTTTTCGTAAACTCCTTAAAACCCACCCCTGTCGTCAAGTGTGCGGGAACTGAAACATCTCCCCCTCCCTCTGTAGTTTTTTTGTGTATGATATGACTGTATGTATGTTTTTTATATATTGGGGTTTCTTGTATTTTTACACTTTTTAAATGTATTATTGTTATTTTAGATTCTAACTACTGTATTAGATTTGTCATTGCATATTGTTGTTATCATTGCTGTGAGCCTCCCCGAGTCTATGGAGAGGGGCGGCATACAAATCTAATAAATAATAATAATAATAATAATAATAATAATGATAATAATATTGGAAAGCAAATGTACTTGTTGAACACTGGAATTCTTTGTTGTCTTCCTAACCATTTTTAAATATATATATATATATTAAAGCTTCAACAAAATTAATGAACAACGAAAAATCTTGCTCAGAAAAATCTCATTTCCCACAGGATGTTCACTGTTGCTTACTTGAAGTCATGAATTTTAAGGATCCCTATCGGTAGAACTAGAGAGCTGATTTGGGATAATGATTAATGCACCAGGCTGGAAACTAGGGTCCCGGGAGTTCTAGTCCCATCTTAAATATGAAACCAGCACACACTCTCAGCCCTAAAATGGAGGCAATGGCAAAACACTTCCGAAAAATGTTGCAAAAAAAAAATTCCAGGGACTAATTCAACCAGGCACTGGGAATTTACACTGACTTGAGAACACATTTTTTTAAAAAAAAATCTGTAGAAATCACAATGAATAATCCTTTCTCTCTTCTTTTCATGCAGAAACCTATCAAAGAGATAGCAAATATCCAGAAACTCTTGACTTAACAGTTCCCTGTTTCTCCCACTCGTGTAATATTCTACACTAGTTGTACTAGTACTGCTGGTTGTATCCCTATCAGTGGGTCTCAACCTTATTTATTTATTATTTGGATTTGTATGCCGCCCCTCTCCGAAGACCTTCCTAAGGTCCTTAATACAGTTCCTCATGTTGTGGTGGCCCCCAACCATAAGTCTAAGACCAATTCTCTCAACAGAGCTTTAAGCTGATTGGCAAGAAGGTCAGAGGGACACTCCCATTGTAAACGCCTGATTGATCGGATTGAAAAAATATGTTTCAAGATGCCAGAATAGAAGCTTTAGTTCCTAACGCCACGGGAAATTGGTCTTTTCCCATGGTCTTAGGTGACCCCTGTGAAACGGTCATTTGACCCCCAAAGGGGTTCCACCGCAAACTGATTCCTAAAGTAATCTATATGTTGGTAAGTTGTTTATGCTAGTAAAATTTCAAACAAGGCAAGACGGAGCCCTCAAATTAAAATGAATACATTCAGTTCTCATCTGATTGGACGGGATCATTCCATCCTGGATAATAGCTCCACCCACTATGGAGAAACCAATGGATCTGCTGTGTGCTATTATCTTTGTAATGTGAGGCACTAAATTAAAATACAGAATCGCAGAGTTGGAAGAGACCCTGGGGGTCTTTTAGTCCAACCCCCTGTTCGAGCCGGAGACGACCCTTGACCATCCAGGACAATTGGCTGTCCAGTCTCCTCTTTAAAAACCCCATCTTTGGAGCTGCCCTTCCCCCCACAACTTCCAGTGGCCAGCTGTTCCACTGCTCAATCAATCATTCCGGTACAAGTGCGCAGGGGCAGATGGGTAGGTGTCAGCATGAGATTTGGCTTCTGTGCATGCGCTGAAAACAAATTGCTGAAAAGACGCTCGCATGAGCGTGCGCAGAAGCAAAATCTCGCATGGGGATGTACAGTTGAGTGTGCATCCCAATTTTTCCAACTGGGACCATGCAGCGGTCCATCCATGCAGCAATCCACTACTGGTACCATCGCCAGCTGCTCTTCTGGTTTCCAGCATGCATATGCGTGCCAGCCAGCTGGTTTTTGCGGGTGCCAGAGCACTGGAAAATGGCCTGAAAATGGTCCAAACCCAGGCCATTTCCTGGACCTGAAAACAACCCAGAAGATGGCCAAAAAATAGGCATGCGCGTGCTGCCAGTGGGTCTTCAGGTTTCGGTGCGTGCACATGTACATATGTTCTGGTTTGGGCACCAGTGCTAAAAAGGTTCACCATTACTGGACTATGCTAAATATCTATGTGCTTAATTGTATATATACTGTGCATTTCTTTGCATGTAGAAAAAAGAAAATTCCTTTTCCTGGACCATTTCTCCCAAAATACAAGCTCCTTTGCATAACTTGGGTTCCCGAAAAGCCCATTATCCAATTTTGAGAGGAGCACCGTCTACATAATTGCTCATCCAAGAAATATGGAATAGGAAGTTCATTTCAAAATGCATACCAGATGAAATGATATTCCACTGCAATTCTACTGTCAATCTAATATTTCCCTTCTACTAAAGCATTTCCTTTAATGCTCTCTTCCTAAAGAAAAAAGTAACACCAGCTGAGAAAATGGCTGATGGTGTTTTTCAAAGGCATTCCAGTTTCTGAACTCATTGTTGGGTTCTTATCTAAAGGAAACATTTCCGTTTCTTTAAGGACTTCCACTGAAAAGCCTGGTAATTTTTGCCCAGTACATAATGATGGGTGAATTTGACAAGGGCTGCTGATTTTACCAGGAATGTCCTGCTTTTTTTATAAAGTTTAGCTCTATGTGGATGTCTGGATCCTGCTTTGTACGCCACCCTGTGTCTACAGAGAAAGGCTGCCTAGAAATCCAAATAAATATACAGTGGTACCTCATCATACGAACTTAATTGGTTCCAGGAGGAGGTTCATAAGGTGAAAAGTTCGTAAGATGAAACAATGTTTCCCATAGGAATCAATGTAAAAGCAAATAATGCGTGCAAATCCTTCAGGAAAATCCCAAACTTTAGAAGGGAGGCGAACAGAGGGCAGGGAGGAGCAGCTAAAGGGGGCGGGTGGAAGAAGCAAGGCTAGGCTAAAGGGTGAGTGGGAAGGAAGAAAGGCAAGGGGGGCGCCCCTCCCTTTTCTTTCTTCAAAAGACACCCTTTCAGTTCCTTTGCAAGCACCTTGTTCTCGGTGAAATTTTCCTACTCCAAGCAGCCCCTCCCTCCTCCCTTTTCTTTCTTAAAAAGACACCCTTTCAATTCCTTTGCAAGCACCTTGTTCTCGGCGAAATTTTCCTACTCCAAGCAGCCCCTCCCTTTTCTTTCTTCAAAAAAGGGGGAAAAAATAAACCCCTTCATCCCAGCAGCAGCTGCTTGGGTTCGTAAGGTGAAAATAGTTCGGAAGAAGAGGCAAAAAAATCTTAAACACCGGGTTCGTATCTTGAAAAGTTCGTTAGAAGAGGCGTTCGTAAGATGAGGTACCACTGTATAAATAAATAAATGTTTGTGTACATTTACCATATTTTTTGCTTCATAAGACACCCCTCCCCAGCGGTGGGCTATGAGCCGGAACACTAAATTGTGCTTGCCGCGGCGGCTCATGAGTTCTACGCAGTGCTCTACATATTGTGACTACTGGTAAAATCAATATTCTCCATTCTCTGCAGGAGAAAGCATTTTCAGGCAGGACAGTGGGGACTAAAGGTAGATTGAGGGGTGAAGGTTATTTCAATCAGTGCTTTTCGAACCTGGCACCTTGAAGATGTGTGGACTTCAATTCCCAGGCCAGCATGAAGTCCATTCATTTTCAAGTTGCCGAGTCTAAAAAAAACATTGATCTAAACAAAGCATTCATTTATTCTTTAAAGTGCTCGATTTTAACTCTCTCGGGGTTTTGGTTGTTTCCATGGCCGATTCAAACGGTTGGTTTCAAACTGTGTAACCCTACGGAGTGTTTCCTTCTCACAGAAACTTCCTTCCATAGAAACTGATTGTTGTTGTCTTGAAGATTATCTCGAATTTTTCCTCTGATAACCACTACAGTCTGACCTCTTTTGTTCTCTCTTTAAGCCCTGTGACTTTGTTGGTACTTGAAGCTTCTGAACTGATTGCTGGTCCTGTACTTTATGGTGCCAGCATAAGATTTTGCATGACACAAATGTTTTAAAAATCATCAATCGACCAACCAACCAAACACAAAATCTTCTTTCAGAATATGGTATTAGCAAAAACAATTGGCTTTTTATTTCAATTATTTAGAAAGGTTAATCAACAAAACCCAGCAATCACAATCTCTACTATGAAGAAACAAGGATGAAAATTAGCATCTTTTACTAAAACAAAACTACCATATTTTTCAGAGTATAAGACGCACCAGACTATAAGATGCACCTTAGTTTTTGGGGAGGAAAATAGGGAAAAGAATCTGTTTACCAAATATGCATCTGGCTAGCATCCTTAGTTTGGTCAGCTTCAGCCTATTATTTTATCCATTGGTTAGGACTTTAAAAAAAAAGTATTCAGAGAGAGTAACAATGAAAGAGTTTGCAAGCCAATAAGAGATTGGAAAATCGTTAGCACCTGGTTAGGGCTGGAAAGAAACATTTGGAGCAAGTTAGAGCAATGAAAAAAAAATCATGCAAAGACTTAGGGCTGGAAAACATTCTTTGCAAAGAGTAACAATGAAAGAACCTGCAAGCTGGAAAGATCATTAGCACCTAGTTAGGACTAGGGGGGAAAAGCATTGGAAAACAAGCTACATTCAGAGTATAAGACACACCTGAATTTTCAGCCTCTTTTAGGGAGGAAAAAAGTGCGTCTTATATTCCAAAAATACGGTATTTATAAAAAAGCACGGAATATGTGACTGGATGTACCTTCATATGTCCTGTTCCATGTCTGATGAACAATCTTATCTCCATCTTTCTTTGTGAAGCCGTTTTTCAGAACTTCTCGTAACGCCAGAACATAGAGAACTAAGGCATCATGGAAGCCTTCAACAAACATGTTCACCTAAAAGCAGAACAACATTTCATTGGTGATTTGGCCCGTAAATTCAGAAAAATAATAATTTTATGCATCTTCATAGATATCCCTAAGAAGGAGCCAGGGGGGCAAATTATAATACACATGTTATGCGATCAGCCTGAAATGACATGACCTCTGTACTTGTAAAGATGTCCCAAAATTTGCATGATGGTATTATTTACTTCTTTGCTCATTCGTTCATTCATTCATTTGCTTAAATTTATTAGCCGTCCAACTCCGGTTGACACTGGATGGTACACGCAGGTCGAAAAGACATAAAATCAGCTCAAAATATTAAATCAACAGCAACCTGGACTAAAATGCTTTTATAACAAAATCCACAAAACAAAATAAGACCCATTAAATGAACAACAAACATGATTAGGTCCCACAGAGTGGGCCTTCTCCGGGTCCCGTCAACTAAACAATGCCGGTTGGCGGGCCCCAGGGGAAGAGCCTTCTCTGTGGCGGCCCCGACTCTCTGGAACCAGCTCCTCCCAGAGATTAGAACTGCCCCTACCCTCCTTGCCTTTCGTAAACTCCTCAAAACCCACCTTTGTCGTCAGGCATGGGGGAATTGAAACATCTCCCCCGGGCCTATACAATTTATGTATGGTATGACTGTATGTATGTTTGCTTAATAATGGGTTTAAAAAAAAATATTTTAAATTTTAAATTATTAGATTTGTTATGAGTTGTTTTATTGTGCTGTGAGCCGCCCCGAGTCTACGGAGAGGGGCAGCGTACAAATCTAAATAATAATAATAATAATAATAATAATAATAATAATAATAATAATAATAAACAGATCCAAAGCCAGGTTTTCTAAGCTTTTTGGAGCATTTTCAGAGGCTGGGGACCTAACAATGGAATACACACTTCCTAGGTCCCAAAAGATGGCAATATTTAATGAAGGAGCCTTGGAGCCCACCAACTCTGCTGGAACAGTAACTGTGAGAGGGATCTTGGAGTCCTACTGGACAACCATTTAAATATGAGCCAGCCATGTGCAGCAGCTGTCAAAAAACCAACACAGCTCTAGGCTGCAATAACAGAGGGATAGAATCAAGATCATATGAAGTGTTAATACCACTTTATAATGCCTTTGGAAGGCCACACTGAATACTGCAATCAGTTTTGGTTGCCACGATGTAAAAAAAGATGCTGAGACTCTAGAAAGAGTGCAGAGAAGAGCAAAAAAGATGATTAGGCTACTGGAGACTAAACAATATGAAGAATGGGTATGTCTAGTTTAAAGAAAAGGACTAGGGGAGACATAGAAACATAGAAGTCTGACGGCAGAAAAAGACCTCATGGTCCATCTAGTCTGCCCTTATACTATTTTCTGTATTTTATCTTAGGATGGATATATGTTTATCCCAGGCATGTTTAAATTCAGTTACTGTGGATTTATCTACCACGTCTGCTGGAAGTTTGTTCCAAGGATCTACTACTCTTTCAGTAATATTTTCTCATGTTGCTTTTGATCTTTCCCCCAACTAACTTCAGATTGTGTCCCCTTGTTCTTGTGTTCACTTTCCTATTAAAAACACTTCCCTCCTGGACCTTATTTAACCCTTTAATATATTTAAATGTTTCGATCATGTCCCCCCTTTTCCTTCTGTCTTCCAGACTATACAGATTGAGTTCATGAAGTCTTTCCTGATACGTTTTATGCTTAAGACCTTCCACCATTCTTGTAGCCCGTCTTTGGACCCGTTCAATTTTGTCAATATCTTTTTGTAGGTGAGGTCTCCAGAACATGATAGAAGTCTTCTAATATCTCAAAGGTTACCACAAAGAAGAGAGAGTCAAACTATTCTCAAAAGCACCTAAGGGTAGGACAAGAAGCAATGGTGGAAACTAAACAAGGAAAGAAACAACTTAGAACTGACAGTTAGAACAATTAATCAGTGGAACAGCTTGCCTCCAGAAATTGTGAATGCTCCAACACTGGGGAGTTTCTAAGCTGTTGGATAATCATTTGTCTGAAGTGGTGTAGGGTTTCCTGCCTATGAGAGGGTTGGATTGGATTCTAGAAGATCTCCAAGGTCCCTTCCAACTCTGTTGTTGTTGTCGTTATCATCACCATCACCATCATTACATTACAAGAATACATCCGGAACCGCTTTCTACCGCATGAATCCCAGCGGCCGATAAGGTCCCACAGAGTTGGCCTTCTCTGGGTCCCGTCGACCAAACAATGTCGCTTGGCGGGCCCCAGGGGAAGAGCCTTCTCTGTGGCAGCCCCGGCCCTCTGGAATCAACTCCCCCCAGAGATTAGAACGGCCCCCAACCTCGTCTTTCGCAAATTACTCAAGACCCACCTTTGTCGCCAGGGGGAGTTAGGATATTCCTTCCCCTAGGCCATTACAAGTTATGTATGGTATGTTTGTGTGTATGTTTGGTTTTTATAATAAGGGTTTTTAGTTGTTTTATTAAATTGGATTGTTACATGTTGTTTTTTTATCATTGTTGTTAGCCGCCCCGAGTCTGCGGAGAGGGGCTGCATACAAATCCAATAATAATAATAATAATAATAATAATAATAATAATAATAATAATAATAATATTACATATGGGACACAGACAGACACAATTGGAGACAGCCGGTCTCTCAGGTAGTTTTATGTAGCATTATGAAAAACATGCCAGCATTTTGATTATCACCATGGCTTGGTATAGAAGCTGCTATATACAGTGGTTATTAAAAGCAGAACAAAAGTTAGGCTAAATTATAACCTTTTAGAAAATTGTAAAATAAAACTGGATTGTCTTTTTCTTAGTGGAAAATATATGTTTAAGTATCATATTGAATAAAGAAAGATAGATCCAGTAAATATCATTTGTCGTTTGTATTTAATAAGAGTTTAGGAGTCTTGATTATGGTACTGAATTCCTACTTCTTAGTTGAGCTTCACACTCTGCTAATAACATGATTTTGTTTGTATACAAAGTGTGCTTTTGAATACAATATTCCCACAATTCTTATATAATGCATTTTAAAAAGTTTGCATTTGCCTGTAAGGACTAAGGATGCGGTAGTCTTCAAGCAGTTATTTCAGTATGTTAAATGCTAACTTTTGTAGAGATACCTGAAAAACGTTGGAGAAGAAATCTCAATCTCTGTTTTTCTTTGATAGGATAGGGGAGGTTTACTGGATGTCTCTGAAATTCTGCAAGACATGTATGAATTCTAGAATGATATAGTAACTCCTTATGATATGATAGTGTTGGATAAATTTAATATTCAATTGAATCCAGCAACAGACACTGGCCGATAAACAGAACTCACGAAAAGGAAGTTATTATTCTGCTGATCGTCCTCAACAATAAACCAATATAGCTATTCAGCTTATACTAAAAGGGGAACATATATTTCTATCAGCAAAATCATACAAAATTTAATATGGTCTGGCCTGAGATGTTTCCTTTCTCTTTTTGTATAATATCTATTCTATAGATACTGTATACAGTGATCCCTCGATTATCGCGAGGGTTCCATTCCAAGACCCCTCACGATAATCGATTTTTCGCGATGTAGGGTTGCGGAAGTAAAAACACCATCTGCGCATGCGCACCCTTTTTTCATGGCAGCGCATGCACAGATGGTGAAGTTTGCGTGGGCGGCGGGGAAGACCCAGGGAAGGTTCCTTCGGCCACCCAGCAGCTGATCTGCTCGGCAGCGCAGTAGCAGCGAGCAGACGAAGATCGGGGTTTCCCCTTTGCGCGGGCGGCGGGGAAATCCCGATCTTCGTCTGCTCGCTGCTGCTGCGGCCGCCCAGCAGATCAGCTGCTGGGCGGCTGAAGGAACCTTCCCTGGGTCTTCCTCGCTGATGCCCCCGCTCGCCCGCCCGCCCGCCAGCCGCCTGCCGCCCGCCAGCAAGAGGGGGAGAGATAGAGAAAGAGAGAGAAGGAAAGAAAGAGATGAGAGAGGGAGGAAGAGAGTGTGAGAGAGGAAGAAGCAACATAGAGAAAGAGAGAGAGAAAGAAAGATGAGAAAGGAAGGAAGAGAGTGACATCATCGGGTGGGAAAAATCGCGATATAGCGTTTCGCGAAGAACGAGATCGCGAAAATCGAGGGATCCAAATACTCTGCCATTGCCCATGACTCAGAAATAACAAATATTTATTAAACTGCTTTTAACAGGTTTTTATCATAAATAGAACAGGCTTTTGTTTTTTTAATTAATTAATTTATTTTTATTTTTTATTTTTAAAATATCTTTATTAGTTTTGAATATAAAAAAGAAACAAAAAAGTAAAAGTAAAATCATATCTAATACATTTGCAAAGTCAAATATCATTAAAAAAAAAAGGAAAAGAGAAAAAAAAGAGAAAAAGAAGAAAGAGGAAGAGCAGTGAAAAGGAGGAAAAAAAACCCCAGGCTTTTGTAAGAGGAGAAAAGAGAAGTATTTTTGTCCCCCAGGTTGGGTTGGCTGCCCCTAGTTCTCTACCTTCCTACGGATGCTAGAAACCTGTTCTTGGCAGAACCATCTTGGCAGAATTTTGAATGGCGCAACAATTCCATCCTGTAGCTCATTTTCTAAAGACTGCCCTGTGCGTGCCCATGTATCTCCACATTTTTGTGGCTCTTTCAGTCAATGGCATGAGCTAAATGAAATGTCCTTTTCCAATACAAGTGCAAAAAAGCGTATAAACAGCCTTGTGTCTTGGGGAAATACCGGCAATGCTGTGTTGCAAGGAATCCAGCTGTGTAGCTGCTCTCCCTGGGCTGCAATGCCTGTCCTGTTTGCTGGCCATCTGTAGATCCAGAGAGAATGGGAGCAGCCAGCTTAAATGAATAGGCCTGTCTTCTATGCCGAACTGGTGGGCACCCTTTTCACTTCCGCTTGCTTTAAAAAAAAAACCAGAATTCTTTTCTGTCCCTCTTTTCAAATGCATGTCCATTTTGGAGCAACCGAAAGAGAAAGTTGCATTAAAAAAAAAGAGCTAATTGTCGTATTCTTTGGGCAATTAAAAACAGAAAGGCTAATGAGAGTAACTTCTCCGAGCAACAGACATTAAAAGGCATGCATTCATGCATGGTTCGTGTATCTGAATAGGAGAAAATGAAAGCTGGATGGCTTGGGTGGACAAAGGAACACATTAAAGGGAGCTTTATAAGTTCACCCACATTAATTCCAGAAACCGGTCTCTTGAGTTTCTTATAATATGAATGCAACAGAGTTGCACAAATGATTAACAAGTGATTTATACATTAAGGCTTCAGAAGGTCTCTTAAGGGGCGTACATAAGCGCACTAGAGTGCCTTCCGTCCCCTGTCCTATAGTCTCTCCTTTATCTCGTATTTGTTCTCTACTATATCCTCTATAACAGAGGTCCCCAACCGCCGGTCCGCGGACCGGCACCGGGCCGTTGGGGTTTTCAGCCGGTCCGCGGCGCCAGGGCCCCCCTCGGCCTTTCCGCACCACCAGCGGCGCTCCCCCCGCCAGCCAGCCAAGCCCCGCGCCCGCCGGAACCGGCTCCTCGCTCTCCCCCCGCCGCCCGCCGCGTTTGCAGGAGGTGGGGAGGGTCGGGCGGCCCGCCAAGGCCAGGAGGGACGCCGCTGCCCCCCCTTCCCTCTCTCCGCCCGCCGCTGCGCCTCCTTGACGCCGAGAGGAAATGCCGGCAAAGGCTTTTCTCAGCGGAGGTCTTCAATGTCGGGGGCGCACGGGCGGTTGCACGCGCTCCCTATCTCCCTGCTAGCCCACTCGGAGTATTCAAAATAAGAAAAACCTTTGCCGGCGAAGGCTTTTCTTATTTTGAATATTCCGAGTGGGCTAGCAGGGAGATAGGGAGCGCGTGCAACCGCCTGTGCGCCCCCGACATTGAATATCACCTTCGCCGGCCCCACCTCTCCTGCAAACCCCCTTGCTGAGAGCCCGGGGCAAAAGTGCTCTCGCAAAGGTGAGGCGGGCAGGGCGTGCGCGCGTCACCGCTGAGAAGAACGGAGAACGAGAGTGAGTGATAGCAACAGACAGCAAGATAGAGAGAAAGTGAGAAAGAGAGAGTGAGAGAAAGGGGGGGAGAAAGAGATAGCAAGAGAGAGAACAAGAGAGAGAAAGAGCGTGAGAAAGAAAACAAGAAAGAGTGAGAGAGAGAGAAAGCAAAAGAGACAGAAAGAAAACAAGAGAGAGAAAGTGAGAAGAAGAGAGAGAAAGAGGGGGAGAGAGAGAGAAAGAGAGGGAGAGGGAGAAAGAGAGAGGGAGAGGGGGGAGAGATAGCAAGAGAGGGAGAGAGAGAAAGAGAGAGGGAAAGGGGGGAGAGATAGCAAGAGAGGGAGAGAGAGAAAGAGAGAGGGAAAGGGGAGAGAGGGGGGAGAGAAAGAGAGAGGGAGAGAGAGAGGAGATAAAGGAAGAGGAGAGAGAGAAAGGAAGAGAAAGAAAGAAAGAGGGATAGAAAGTGAGAGAGAGTGAGAGATGCTCAGTGAGCCTTTCTTTGAAGTTGCCTTTCTTTCTTTCTTTCTCTTTCTTGCTTTCTTTCTTGCTCTTTTTCTTTCTCTCTTTTACCTTCCCTTCCTCTATTTCTTCTTTTCTTTCTCCTTCCTACCTTCTTCCCTTACTCTCCCCTTTCATAAGTTTCCTTGCTTCCTTCCTCTGTTCCTGTCCCTTCCCCCCTTCTTTCTTTCTTTCCTTCCTTCCTTTCCTCCCTCCATTTCTTGCTTTCCTTTTCCTTCCTCCCTTCTTCCCTCCCTCATTCCATTCTTTCACTCCTTCCTCTCTTACTCTCCCCTTTCACACCTTTCCTTGCTTCCTTTGCACCCTTCTTCTGTTCCTGTCCCTTCCCTCTTTCCTTCCTTCCTTCCCACCCTCCGTCCATTCATTCACCCATTCCTCTCTTGATCGCCCCTTTTACGGCGCCGCTGACAGCTAGCTCCCCCCCCCCACCGGGCCATGGAAAACTGGTCTAGCTTAAAGCCGGTCCCTGGTGCAAAAAAGGTTGGGGACCTCTGCTCTATAACGTTAATTGTGTATTATTGTGTATTGGACAAAATAAATAAATAAATAAAAAATAAGTAAAGGATACAGTGATCCCTCTATTATCGCGAGGGTTCCGTTCCAAGACCCCTCGCAATAATCGATTTTTCGCGATGTAGGGTTGCGGAAGTAAAAACACCATCTGCGCATGTGCGCCCTTTTTTTCTATGGCCGCGCATGCATAGATGGTGGAGTTTGCGTTCCCCGCCACCCACGCAAAGGGGAAACCCCGATTCGGCTCCTCGCTGCTGCTGCGCTACCGAGCAGATCAGCTGCTGGGCGGCCGAAGGAACCTTCCCTGGGTCCTCCCCCTCTTGCTGGCGGGCGGGCGAGCGGCGGGTATCAGCGAGGAGCCGGGGTTTCCCCTTTGCGTGGGCGGCCGGGAAGACCCAGGTTGGGGGCTTGGAGGGGTGCTGGGAAGCCCCCCAGGCCGGCTGCGACCTTTTAAAACAGCCGCGCCACTTCCCAGCTGACTCCCGAAGCCAAACGCGGAAGTGGGTTTTTAAAAAATTAATATTTTTTTAAAAATCGCGATATAGCGTTTCGCGAAGATCGAGATAGCGAAACTCGAGGGATCACTGTATATCCAAAGTTCTGCTAAAACAGTGCAACATCAGTTCATGATTTTAAAACACTACGAATAGAGTCTTCGGAGAGGGTGGCATACAAATCTAATAAATTATTTATTATTATTATTATTATTAATAGACTTTGGGCTCCTAGACTAGACTAGACTAGACTAGACTTCTTTATTGGCCAAGTGTGATTGGACACACAAAGAATTTGTCTTGGTGCATACACTCTCAGTGTACATAAAAGAAAAAATAATCTTTCAACCCACAAGTGCCTTGGTGCTTCCAACATGAGAGTGAGCGTGAAACTTAGAACCAATATGTAGTGTAAGTGTACAATTACAGTATAAGTGTACAATCATGTACCCCAAAAGAGTGACCATGCATTTATCTGCAGGTAGAAGGTAAAGGTTTCCCTCGCACATACGTGTTAGATTTGTATTGTACATTGTTTTTTTACTATTACTGTGAGCCGCCCTGAGTCTACGGAGAAGGGCGGCATACAAATTTAATAAATAATAATAATAGTCGTTCTCAATTCTAGGGGGTGATGGTCATCTCCATTTCTAAGGGGAAGATCCAGCGGTGTCTGAAGACGTCTTCGTGGTCATGCGGATGGCATGATTAAATGCCAAAGGCGCATGGAGCTCTGTTACCTTCCCACCAAAGATGGTCCCTATTTTTCTACTTGCATTTTTTACGTGCTTTCAAACTCCTCTGGCAGCCCAGAAAAGCCCGAGATGGCCAGGATTAAATGGGGGATGGCAGGAAACTGGCCGGGCCTTCGTGCCGCTCTCAAATTTCCTGGGAATTTTTTACGGGCTCAGGTTCTTAAGTAGAAAATGGTTCTTAAGAAGAGGCAAAAAAATCTTGAACACCCGGTTCTTATCTAGAAAAGTTCTTAAGTAGAGGCGTTCTTAAGTAGAGCTACCACTGCACATGGAATGTATCCTCTTCCTTAGTTAAGTAAATCTTTTAAAAAATTAAGAGGCCGGCCGATTTTCGCCTGGCCGATAGTTGCAATGGTGGGGAGGGGCTCGCCCACACGCTGCCTTTTGCAGCAAAACGCCCCGGCCGGACATCCGTTGCAGCTGGGAGGGGCGGAGCGCCGCCTCCCAGCTGATTGGCAAGGCGCCACGCGTCAGTGCCCCCATGAGCGGTAGTTGGCTTGCAGGGGCCTCTGGGAGCGAGGGGAGGGGTTGCAGGCCTATTTCAGGGTCTGCACCCCTCGCCCACGCCCCTGTGCTCCCTGCTCGCCTCCCAGAACCTAATAGGAATTACCTAATAGGAAACTGGAATTTACTAGGAAAATACTCACTGCAAACCAATCTCTTAATGCAGATAATTCCTTAAAGATCTAATTAATATAACCCACTTAATTTCCCAGGGAAAATTAGGAAATGATTTGGAAATATTATTATTATCAAATCTGGTGGAGGAGCAGACAGTAAAAAAAGCAATAATGTCATCCACCCTATAGGGGGCAGCACAATCCACCGAGTACTCTCAAAATTGGATAGAGCAATTTGAATTCATTCCACCCCGCTTCCCAAAAGAACAGCAAGCTTTTCATCACTGACAAACAATATTTTTGGCTGGAGTCCTCTGGAGCAAGGAAGAAGAAACGGCCAAAAAGAAGAATCAAATTCCGAAGAGGGATTTCTTCAGGAATGTGGCATGAAAGGAATTAAACTGTCTGATTGGTTATTTGCCTGAGGCAGTTTACTTTTCAAAAGCACACTGATCGATTGTCTACTTTCAGTTTTAAATAACTGTGCTTCTTATCTACTTCGGGAGTAAAAAAAAAAAAAGTGGCAGGCCAGGTGCGAAAAGGAGGAACTGTTCTTGACCTCTCTTAACTCTATTATAAAACATGGAATTTCGGCAGTAATGGGTTGCAGCTGGCATGGGTGGGATGGGCAATCTGTTAGACTGTTCCGAGTCTACGGAAAGGGGCGGCATACAAATCTAATAAATAAGTAAGTAAGTAAGTAAGTAAGTAAGTAAGTAAGTAAGTAAGTAAGTAAGTAAGTAAGTAAGTAAGTAAATGGAGATGCACATGAATCTCTGTGCCCCCGACACGTGCATGTACGCGCCCGTGTGACATTCGGCTTCTACGCATGCGCCGGAAGTGAAATCTCACACGAAGATGCACTCGTGTGTGAGATTTCACCCATTTTTGGCATTTTTTTGCTTCCACACATGCACAGAAGCTAAAATATCGGTGAAAAGTGCCGAAATCTTGTTCATGGGTGCATACTCGCACGAGATTTGGCTTCTGGTGCATGCGCAGAAACTGAATCTTGCGCACTGGTCTCCAGGAGTGTTCCGATAGTGCCGAAAGGTAGGAACCCCCACCTGAATTTCAGCAAATGTTGTTTGCACAAAAGTTATGGCCACTGCAATTCTTTCTTTTATAGAACTATTTTTTAATTTTTTTAAATAATTTTTTAAATTGATTTTTATATTAACAGTATAGCAGTAAAGCATTCACACAACACATAACAGTGCGCTTAATGCTCAGAGTGCCCACTACCAAACAACATTCATACCCCTCCACCATACCCCTTCATGACATCGGACCAGAATATCTCTGGGACCGCCTTCTGCCGCACGAATCCCAGTGACCAGTTAGGTCCCACAGAGTTGGCCTTCTCTGTGTCCCGTTGACTAAACAATGTTGTTTGGCGAGACCCAGGGGAAGAGCCTTCTCTGTGGCGGCCCCGACCCTCTGGAACCAGCTCCCCCCGGAGATTAGAACTGCCCCCACCCTCCTTGCCTTTCGTAAAGTTCTTAAGACCCATCTCTGCCATCAGGCATGGGGGAACTGAGACATCTCCCCTGGCCTATACAGTTTATACATGGTATGTTTGTGTGTATGTTTGCTTTTAATAATGGGGATTTTAGTGTTTTTTAAATTATTAGATTTGTTTTTACATTGTCTTTGTTATTGTTGTGAACCGCCCTGAGTCTACGGAGAGGGGTGGCATACAAATCTAATAAATAAATGAATAAATGAAATGGGGGTATATTTTTTATACACTAGTCCCTTTACTTTCGTGGGGGGATACGTTCCAAGCCTGCCCACGAAAGTCAAATTTCCACTAAGTAGCGACGCTCCCTTCCTTCCTCCCCCTCCCTCCTCCATTCCTGGTTTTACTTAGCCCCAGAAACCGCAGGGGCAACAGGGTGGCAACCTGGGGGTTTGCTGTGCTCGCTGTCAGCGTCTCCCATGGCTGCGGGGGCAGCACTGGTGCTCAGGGTCAGGGCAGGGGAAACTCAAGGCAAGAGGGATCCAGGCCAGGACTCAAAGCCGGGATTCCAGGCCGGTCAGCTGGGAGGTTGGTCGGCTTAGGTAGGTGGGGGAAGAAGTGGCGGCGGCAGGCGGCAGTAAGTGACGGCAGTGGAAAAAGAGGCAACGCAGCCCCCTGACCCAACAATGCCCTCAGCTCCTCCCCCCTCGGGCGAGTTAGGGTGGTCTTGTGCACCTGCAAGGCTTGGCTTCAAGAGGAGCGTACCAACGCTCCGAGAATTAAAGGGGAGGACTCAGGAGGCTGTGGCAGAAGCGCAGTTTTTAAAATATATTAAATATTTAAATTTTAAAAATTAAAAAAAAATACCCCGGGTTTTCAATTTTTTTATTTATTTTATTTATTTAAAACCCGTGGTATAGACTTTTTGCGAAAGTTGGACCCGCAAAAGTCAAGGGTCCACTGTATACCATTTTAACTTAAGAGCAGTACAGTGGTACCTCTACTTAAGAACTTAATTCATTCCATGACCAGATTCTTAAGTAGAAAATTTTTTATAAGTAGAAGCAATTTTTCCTATAGGAATCCATGTAAAAGCAAATAATGCGTGCAAACCCATTAGGAAAGAAATAAAAGCTCGGAATTTGGATGGGAGGAGGAGGAAGAAGAGGAGGACAGTTGCTGCCGAAGGAAGAAGGTGAGCTGAGGGGAATCAAAAAAATCCAAAACTTTAAGGCTTAACAAAAAAAGAGAGAATCTGAGGCGGCGAGGAGGAGCCCGCGCCTCCCATACACTGCGCCAGAGAGAGAAACCCAGGGAGAATGGCAGGAAACTGGCTGGGCCTTCGTGCCGCTCTCAAATTTCCTGGGAATTTTTTACGGGCTCGGGTTCTTAAGTAGAAAATGATTCTTAAGAAGAAGCAAAAAAATCTTGAACACCCGGTTCTTATCTAGAAAAGTTCTTAAGTAGAGGCGTTCTTAGGTAGAGGTACCACTGTATATCTATAGAACTTCTATAGAACTATTAAGGGTTCTTTGGCTGCAGGCTATACATCTCTGCTGTACATTCATTGTTTTGCTAAAAATGCAAGTCAATTTCAACGCTTACTTGCAAGTTAAGATCTGCTCTCCTTTTTTCCCATTGTTGGATAACAAGAAATAAATGAATCAATCTTCTAGAAATGTTAAATCTGAACAAGGATCATGGAAAGCGACAGGGATGGAAAGAAAACATGTGCCAAGGCATCACTGCTGTCTATCCAGGATTCCTCTAGCAACAATTGGTGTTTGATCAAATATTCTCAATAGCCAAGAATTTAAGGCATTCGGTTGTTGCAAAAGTTTTTTTAAAAAAACCAGAGGATAGTGCATATTATGAAAGAGACCTTGTCCTGTTTCCTAGAACAAACACAAACCAAGTGATTTTTGGACTCTGAGACACTTATGACCTGGGCTGGTATTGACTGCCTTTCAAAGTCAATCTCTCTAGTAATAAATCCAACATAGGCATCAAGTAAATGCCGTCATTCATACTTTATGTACGTGTTTTGACTTGATCCACTTAACTCAAAATGATCTGAGAAGACTGCAGGTGAGAATGTGGGAAAAACCTGTTTAAACCTAAAACACGCAAGGCTTATTATTACTGTTCCTCTAGGACAGTGTTTCCCAATCTTGGCAACTTGAAGATATCTGGACTTCAACTCCCAGAATTCCCCAGCCAGCATTCGCTGGCTGGGGAATTCTGGGAGTTGAAGTCCAAATATCTTCAAGTTGCCAAGGTTGGGAAAAACTGCTCTAGGACAGGGATGGCAAACCTTTTTTTGCTTGGGTGCCAAAAGGGCGCATGTGCATGCCCATAATGCAATGCTCTCCCCCACGCATGCGTGCAAACCCCCCCCCATACTGTCCCCCTACCTCATGTGTGCAGGCCTCACTAAAGCCTCTGGATTTCCAGTAGGCCCATTGGGCAGTTCTTCGCCCTCCCCAGGCTTCAGGAAAGACTCTGAAGCCCAAGGGCCAAAATGGGCCAAATAGGCCTACTAGAAGTTTGGAAACAAATTTCTGGTAGGCCCATTGGGCCGTTTTTTCCCTTCCCCAGGCTTCAGGAAAGACTCTGAAGCCCAAGGGCCAAAATGGGCCAAATAGGCCTACTAGAAGTTTGGAAAAAAAATTCTGGTAGGCCCATTGGGTCATTTTTACCCTCCCCAGGCTTCAGGAAAGACTCTGAAGCCCAAGGGCCAAAATGGGCCAAATAGGCCTACTAGAAGTTTGGAAACAAATTTCTGGTAGGCCCATTGGGTCGTTTTTACCCTCCCCAGGCTTCAGGAAAGACTCTGAAGCCCAAGGGCCAAAATGGGCCAAATAGGCCCACTAGAAGTTCGGAAACAAATTTCTGGTAGGCCCATTGGGCCGTTTTTACCCTCCCCAGGCTTCAGGAAAGACTTTGAAGCCTGAGGGCCAAAATGGGCCAAATAGGCCTACTAGAAGTTCGGGAAAAAATTTCTGGTAGGCCCATTGGGCTCTTTTTGCCCTCCCCAGGCTTCAGGAAAGACTTTGAAGCCTGAGGGCCAAAATGGGCCAAATAAGCCTACTAGAAGTTCGGAAACAAATTTCTGGTAGGCCCATTGGGCCGTTTTTACCCTTCCCAGGCTTCAGGAAAGACTTTGAAGCCTGAGGGCCAAAATGGGCCAAATAGGCCTACTAGAAGTTCGGAAAAAAATTTCTGGTAGGCCCATTGGGCTCTTTTTGCCCTCCCCAGGCTTCAGGAAAGACTTTGAAGCCTGAGGGCCAAAATGGGCCAAATAGGCCTACTAGAAGTTCGGAAACAAATTTCTGGTAGGCCCATTGGGCCGTTTTTACCCTCCCCAGGCTTCAGGAAAGACTTTGAAGCCTGAGGGCCAAAATGGGCCAAATAGGCCTACTAGAAGTTCGTAAAAAAATTTCTGGTAGGCCCATTGGGCTCTTTTTGCCCTCCCCAGGCTTCAGGAAAGCTTCCGAAGCCTGTAGAAGGCAAAAAACAAAATCGGTTGGCCAGTGCATATGTGAGCTGACATAGGGCAACGCCTGGCGTGCCCTCAGATATGGCTCTGCGTGCCACCTGTGGCAAGCGTGCCACAGGTTCGCCATCACGGCTCTAAGAGTAAAGCAGGTATCTCGTGGACCCTCTTGCATTAAAAACAGAATTGCAGGGAAAGGTTTAATCAGATTCCTTCCTTCTTGAAGAATGCTCAATGGTATTTTTATTCAAATACATCTATTATTATGACATGATAGCAGTGTTCCAATATCTAAGGGGCTGCCACAAAGAAAAGGGGGTCAACCTATTCTCCAAAGCACCTGAAAGGTAGGACAAGAAGCAAAAGGTGGAAACTAATCAAGGAATGTAGCAACCTAGAAAAAAGCAGAAATTTCCTGACAGTTAGTACAATCAATTAGTTAGTCTAATCAATTAATGAGTGGAATGACCTTGCCTCCAGAAGTTGTGGGTGCTCCAACACAGGAAGTTTTTAAAGAAGAAATTGGGCAAACATTTGTATGAAATAGGATTTTCTGTCTGAGCAGGGGGTTGGACTAGAAGACCTCCAAGGTCCTTCCAACTCTGTTATTCTGTTATTATAGTAGGAAAGAACAGTCTATAAAATTTAGAAAAGATTTATAGCTATAAAATTTATAGTGTACAGTATTTTTGACTTCTCTGTCACATTTACAATTTATTTCTTCTTTTGCAACAGCCGTTATTGTTGGTTTTTTAAAATATCAAAGCTACTAAAACCATTGAAAGCTCACTCTAGGTAGCATTAGCATCCTTATGCAAGTCAGTGGTGAAATCCAATTTTTTAAAATTACTGATTCTGTGGGCGTGGCTTGGTGAGCATGGTGTGGCTTGGTGGGCGTGGCAGGGGAAGGATACTACAAAATCTCCATTCCAAGCCCAGCCAGAGGTAGCAATTGCCGGTTCTTTGAACTACTCAAAATTTCAAAATGGGCAGGGGTGGCGCAGCAGGTAGAGTGCTGTACTGCAGGCCACTGAAGCTGACTGTAGATCTGAAGGTCAGCGGTTCAAATCTCATCACCGGCTCAAGGTTGACTCAGCCTTCCATCCTTCCGAGGTGGGTAAAATTTGAGGACCTGGATTGTGGGGGAAATATGCTGGCTCTGTTAAAAAAAAGTGCTATTGCTAACATGTTGTAAGCCGCCCTGAGTCTAAGGAGAAGGGCGGCATAAAAATTGAATAAATAAATTGAATAAATAAATTTCCGCTACCGGTTCTCTGAAATCTGTCAGAACCTGCTGGATTTCATCCCTGGCACAGATGTGCGTACAGCCAATCACCGTCAGCTAAGGTGATCCAGAATCATCTCCAAGTGCAGAACGGCAAGATCCCAATACAGCGTGCCACCTCTAAAAAGCTGCCCCATAACCAATTCAGATAGAGGACTTTTGAAAGTGGTGGAATTGAGTAACCTTAAAACTCCCTATTTAACTCCTAACAGTAACAAATCAGGTGCAAGTAGATTATAAAAGATACAGTTATGTGGAATTCTGTTGGTTCTGTTGTGTAATTGCAGCAATTTGAAATTTCGGAAAGGCTAAAGATCCTTATTCTGTTGTATTATCCAATGCAACCAGAGATCGCTTTTAGCTAGGCAGTAAAACTCTTCTCGCCATGAGAAAATACCTGGAAATTGTACACAATTTCACAGATTGATAAAGGTTCTAGAGATAGCTTAGTAAACAGCAGCAAGAGTTTCCATTACATGCAAAGAAAACTCTTGCAACTTTATGAGAAAGATATTAAGAAGAAACGGCGTAAATCTCCACTGTAAGAATATTTCAGAGTTAGATTAAATTCTAAGTAATTTAATTTAGCTGATGAAATTCCAATAATCCTCCTCTTTCCTAGCTCAATAAATCTTGTTAAATGAGGCTCTGGGAGTTGGAAGAATTACTTGCAGTTGAAGTAGCTGCCAAAGTCTAACTTGAAATGTGTGCCATTTCAAATTAAGTCGTCTGGGTTTATCTTTGCTGGCTGTTGCTGTCTATCTACCAAAGAGGGAATTGACAATAGGGGAAGTTCCGAGTTGGGGGAATGATCTATAATAATATTTGCTGATTATAAAATTGTTGAGGAATGTTCTTACAGCCATGCCAAGGCCTGTGTCTTTCACGCCTTTTAGCAGGTTGAAACTCAGCTGCTGCCCTAGTTGTGCAGTTTGAAAACAGGGAGAGGGGGAAAAAATAGCTTTTAGGAAGCAGTAAGATGGAGTAAAAAAGTTCAGACCCCCTTTAAAAGCATGGTTTAATGGCTGCCAACAGCAGGAACACCCTGGCCTTGAGTGAAGGGAAAAAAACAAAGCAGAAAACACTTGTAAGCTTTTCCAAAATTGTCTTCGCATCCTGCAAATCTCTGCATGACACCTTCCTCTCCCAGAAACCTTTGAAGTGTGGCTTGGGCCAAAGGTCTGGGTTTATTACCCTCCATCGCCAAAAGCGCCATATAGAAAATCAGCATTAAAAGAAAAAAAAGCCAAACAAAACTTTCTAGTGATATTTAGTTTTACAGGGATTTTTTTTTTAATAAGGGGCCACTCAAAACAGAAAATCTCCAAGTCTTGTCACCACTCCGCAGCCTGCACTGGCTGCCGATTAGTTTCCGGACACAATTCAAAGCGTTGGTGATGACCTATAAAGCCCTACATGGAATCAGACCAGAATACTTACAGGACCGCCTTCTGCCGCACGAATCCCAGCGGCTGATTAGGTCCCACAGAGTTGGCCTTCTCCAGGTCCCTAAACAATGTCATCTGGCAGGACCCAGGGGAAGAGCCTTCTTTGTGGTGGCCCCGGCCCTCTGGAATCAACTCCCTCTGGAGATTCGAACTGTCCCCCCCTCGCCTTCCTCAAGACTTTGAAGATCTACCTATGTCACCAGGCATGGGGTAATTGATTTATTCCCTGTTGACTAGTAAGATTTATGTGTGGTATGACTGAGTAGTATTGACTGTTTTTAAATAATAGTGGGTTTTAGCTTCAGTTTTTTAATTTTTGGATTTGCGCTAAATTGTTTATTGTTGTGAGCCACCCCGAGTCTTCGGAGAGGGGTGGCATACAAATCTAATTAATAATAATAATAATAATAATAATAATAATAATAATAATCCAACCGTTTTAATGCGGGAGAGTTATGTATTCAGACACACTGAAAGAAATTTATTTATTAGACTTGTATGCTGCCCCACTCGTTTGTGATGTTAACTGCAACATTTTTGTGGTAACTCAAAACGATTTATTTGGCATTCTCCATGGGTGTCGGTGAGCCTTATCTCATCTAAAGATCAGAGGCACTTCCTCCAGCAGTTTATTTTCAAGATTTCCAGCGGGTGAGCTGAGGTCAGTCTCAGAAATTCCATCTATAGCAGTATTTCTCACCCTCACCTTTAACTGAGTTGAAGTTGAAGGGAGTTGAAGTCCACATATCTTAGGTTGAGAAACATTGATCTTCAGTGACGGAGAGGGAAGCCTCTACCCAGTTGTTCATAGGTAGGTAGATTGATTTGATTTATTGGATTTGTATGCCGCCCCTCTCTGGAGACTCGGGGCGGCTAACAACAATAATAAAACAATATATAAAATAATCCAATAGTAAAAATGATTAAAAACCCATTAATATAAAAACCAAACATACATACAGACATACCATGCATAAAATTGTAAAGGCCTAGGGGGAAAGAGTATCTCAGTTCCCCCATGCCTGACGGCAGAGGTGGGTTTTAAGGAGCTTACGAAAGGCAAGAAGGGTGGGGGCTATTCTAATCTCTGGGGGGAGTTGGTTCCAGAGGGCCGGGGCTGCCACAGAGAAAGCTCTTCCCCTGGGTCCCGCCAGACAACATTGTTTAGCCGACGGGACCCGGAGAAGGCTGACTCTGTGGGACCTAACCAGTCGCTGGGATTTGTGCGGCAGAAGGCAGTCCCGAAGATATTCTGGTCCGGTGCCATGAAGGGCTTTATAGGTCATAACCAACACTTTGAATTGTGACCGGAAACTGATCGGCAACCAATGCAGACTGTGGAGTGTTGGAGTAATATGGGCATACCTAGGGAAGACCATAATTGCTCTCGCAGCTGCAATCTGCACGATCTGAAGTTTCCGAACACTCTTCAAAGGTAGCCCCATGTAGAGAGCGTTACAGTAGTCGAGCCTCGAGGTGATGAGGGCATGAGTGATTGTGAGCAGTGACTCCCGGTCCAAATAGGGTCGCAACTGGTGCACCAGGAGGATCTGGGTCTTGGCTGGTCCAAGACCTTGGAGATGTGCTACTGAACTAAAACAACAAATTACTGAATTTGATGACCCATAGGGAATCCCTGATTTACATATGACAGACCTCCCTGTGGGTACTTATAATTAAAGTTGTAACACTGCTCCTTGGGGGTACTTACAAACTGGACAGTGAAGTTCTGGTGGTTGACTCCCCCCCCCTTTCCAATATATCATGACTGCATTTTGGGTGCTTGACAGTCGGGCCACATGTATGTGTCAACGCCCCAAATAGCATCTGAGAAATAAACCAGGTTCCACTCCAATTCTCGATTTATTAATATAGCCATGTTGATCATGTAACTGCCATTCCGATACTTAACTTCTTTCCGGTATCCCACCCAGGTTAAGTTTTATCCTCCATCCTCACACCCACAAGTTCATCATGAGGACCAGTCCAAGTGCAGAGATTCTACCAACTTCCTCTTGTCTTCAGTTGTTGCAGAACAAAAGATGACCTTGGGCTCTAAGAAAGGAATTTGCTGTGGCTACTAACAACAAATTCCTTTCTTATTCAGCTACCCCTCCCAATTGCCCTAATGCAGTATTCCCTTGACTTTCACGGGTCCGACATTCGCAAAAAGTCTATACCATGGTTTCCCCCAAAATATTAATTAAAAAATACTTCACAGTTTTTTTTCTACACCACAGTTTTTCCCGCCTGATATGTCATCGCCAAACTTTCGTCCGCCATTATGTTAATAATTATCAGGATCATTACGTATCTTCTTCAATGGTGAGTACCAGTAATAATGGTGATTAATAATCTAAAGTTTATTAATGGAATGGAAAATTGTAATTTAGGGGTTTAAAGTGTTAGGGGATGTCCTGTGATACTGTTCATATCCAAAAATAGTGTAACTACTTCCGCATCTCTACTTCGCGGAAATTTGACTTTCGCGGGCGGTCTCGGAATGCAACCCCTGCGAAAGTCAAAGGAGCACTGTACAGTGGCAGGCCAAAGTTTCTAACTCCACATGATGGCTTTCGGCCTGACACTATGGCTGTCTGCAGTAGTGGGCTGCTGCATGGACGGTCCAGTGCACAGTCCTGGTTAGAAAAACAGAGATACGCATGCATCTCTGTGTTCCTGACTTGTGCATGTGTGCGCCTGCATGAGATTTGGCTTCTGTGCATGCGCAGAAGGCAAAATCTCACACGAGGAAGCTCATGCGTGAGAGATTTTGCCGATTTTTGCCGCCCAATCCCGCGGCCCAACAATTTACAGGAACACTTAGCTAATATGTAGCTAATATATAAGCTAATAATAGAGGACAGCAACAAATTAAGGGGCTGGGGGTTAAAACATATGAAGAATGGTTGCAAGAACTGTGTATGTCTACTCTAGTGAAAAGAAGGAGTAGGGGAGACATGACAGCAGTGTTTCCAATATTTTAGGGCAGTGGTTCTCAACCTGGGGGTCGGGACCCCTTTGGGGGTCGAACGACCATTTCACAGGGGTCGCCTAAGACCCTGGGAAAATACAATTTTCCCATGGTGTTAGAAACTAAAGCTTCTATTCTGGCGTCTTGGAACATATTTATACAATCCAACCAATCAGGTGTTTACAATGACCTTCCTGCAAATCAGCTTAAAGCTCTGTTGGAAGAGTTGGCACTAGGTTTATTGATGGGGGTCACCAAAAAAACAGGAGGTGTATTAAGAGGGCACAGCATTAGAAAGGTTGAGAACCACTGTTTTAGGGGCTCTTACAAAAACATGGGAATAAAACTATTTCCCCAAAGCAAGGCAATAGTTGGAAAATAACTAAGGAGAGAAGCAGAACTAAGGAGAAATTTCCTAACGATGGGAGAATCAACCAGTGGAATAGGTTACTTTGAGATGTTTTGGGTGCTCCATCACTGAAAGTTTTCCAAAAAAGGACTGAACAAGCATTTGTCTGAAGTGGTAGAGGGTCTCCTGCTCAAGCAGGGGGTTGAACTAGAAGACTTTTGAGGGCTTCCACTCTATTATTCTACATTCTATGACTGTGCATCTCCACTTGGAGGAACCAGACAAATTTTTGGTTTAGCCCTGGTGTCTTTCTTATGCAGATAATAATAGGCATTCATCTTGCTTCTCATTAATAATAGTACTGTGCAGAATAAATGTGGAGAATATATCACAGTGACAAATGGCTTACAAAGGAGGATGCAAATTCCCTTCTGAACAAACAGTAGATCTTATTAGCACCCCCTTCCCCCCCCTCGTTGAATCCTTTTTTTTCAATTTGCTACATTCTTTTCAAAAGGATCAGACAACCGGTAAATGTCTGTAAAATCCTGGCAACAGTTGCCCTGCCAACTTGCCAAACAACCAGTCAATTTAATTCTCCACTCCAAGTTCTGTCTATTGACTTGGTGATGAAACCTGAGTGGCCTCTTCATCAGATTTAGGACCAGAGACAAAGTCAATGAGAGGTAATAAAACTTTTGGGCTCCATCTCTCTCTCTCAAGCGGGCATCATAATGAGACAAAGGAAAGCTCAGTTTATCAGTTCTATCAATAACAGTTAGGTTGTTTCTCTGGAGAGAAGAGGAACGGTGGAAGCCGTGGCTCACTTCTTTCACATCTGGCCTCCTTGCTTCTCCCTGATCAAAGAGATTCGGGTAAGGGGAGGGAGAGCCATCAGAACTCCAGGTTAGGTTCTGTAGGAAGTTAGCACCCACCCCTCTCCTAAAAAAAATGAAATATCCTAGGAAATAATAATAACAACAACAACAACAACAACAACAACAACAACAACAACAACAAGAATAATATATTAGATTTGTATGCCGCCCCTCTCTGAAGACTCGGGGCGGCTCACAAGAATAGTAACAATATAACAAATCTAATATTTTAAAAAAAACATCTAAAACCCATCATTAAAACCATACAACAAGAATATACCACACATAAACTATATAAGCCTGGGGGAGGTGTCTCAACTCAATTCCACCCTTTCCTGGCAATACAGGTGGGTCTTAAGCAATTTATGATAGACAAGGAGGATGGGGGCAGTTCTGATCTCGGGGGGGGAGTTGATGCCAGCTACGGAGGAGGTACACAAACCCAGAAAATGGTGCAGGTACTATATACAGGCCTTCATGTGCATCAAATTTTGATCTCTGCACAGTCCTAGTAAGTTTGTCAAATGATTGTGTGCATCCTGGTCTGTTTTCAATTTTGCTTGAAGATGAATTAAGTAATCCTTGATTTTGTCTGTCGAGAATAACAAAGATCCTTCTTCTGAAATGAAAATTTCTCCTAAGAATCCTGGACTTTATGATCCTATGACTGCATGAATACATACAACTTTTCTTTTTGTTTTGTCGTAATTTCGGCTGGAACATTCTGGCATGCTTTGACCTCTCACTCATTACAATATTTTTCAGTGGGCTGTAAGCAAAGTTCATACAGTACTGAAAAATCTCACTGCAGGGCTTCCTTCCAAGAACAGAAACAAATCCAGGACCACTCGGCTAAGTACAAATTTCCAACTAGGTCAGAAGTAAACGCTGCAGGAATTAAGTGCATGAATGCCACACAAAGTAACATGCTTCTGGCCTCTTCTAACATCTAGTACTACAGAAGGCACAATTTCATTGCATCGCATTACCCATCTTGCCATTTCCATAAATGGTAGATTATTCTGCAGAATAGATGTGGGCACGATCCCAATGCTGCAAATCCTGAATAGATGGGTTCATACACAGACTGGACTGAGAAGTTCAAACAGGGATGAAATGCTCCTGGTTCGCTCATGCCTTTCAGTTTTTGGGAGTTGTGAAGGGAGTGCAAGGCTCCGTCCATCTGCCCGGATGCCACCGTTTGGGTTTTTTTACCCTCTGCGCATGCACAAAGCCTTTTGTACAGGCAGAGGGTAAAAGAACCCAAATGGTGGTGTGGGTGAAGCCTCACACTCCCTTTGTGACCGACTCTCCACCAACCAATAGGCAAAAGCGAACTGGGAGCATTTCAGCCCTGGGTTCAACCACTACTCCCTTTTTGCTTTGATTTTAAATATACAGTGTTCCCTCGGTTTCCACGGGTTCAAACTTCGCGAATAGCCTATACCACGGTTTTTTCAAAAATATTAATTAAAAAATACTTCACAGGTTTTTTTTCTATACCACGGTTTTTCCTGCCCGATGACATCATACGTCATCGCCAAACTAATAATTTTTGCAAATGAATAACAAAAAAAAATTTATTGTTAATAAATAATTATGTTTATAAATATCAGGATCACTAAGTGTCTTATTCAATGGTGAGTGCCAGTAATAATGATGAGTAAATGGTTGTTAAGGGAATGGGAAATGGTAATTTAGGGGTTTAAAGTATTAAGGGATGGCTTGTGATACTGTTCATAGCCAAAAATGGTGCATTTACTTCCGCATCTCTACTTCGCGGAAATTCAACTTTCGTGGGCGGTCTAAGAACACATCCCCCGCGAAAATTGAGGGAACACTGTATACAGTTGTACCTTTGCCTGGGAATGCCTCTACTTAAGAACTTTTCTAGATAATGTTGTGGTTGGCTCTGGCCCAGCTCCTGCCCCAGGGAATGTGGAGGTGGATGCAGGGGAAACTTCAACATGTCACAGGCCTGTGTTATTGCCGACAGAGTCAGTTCAGAGTTTAGTTTCCTCGGACGAAGAAGAAGGTGGGAGTGACTCGGCAGAGGGGGGCTTGGCACACAGCCCAGGCAGTCAATCTCCCTTATCTTCCATTGATTCGAATGAAGACGTTTTGGACCCATGCAAGCACAGAATTATGCGTAGAAGAGACCAAGTAAGGACATATTACAGGAGATAAGAGCGGCCACCTGTGTTTGGGTGGGGCTCCACTAATTAGGGCTGCTATAAATAGCAGCATGTGGATTTGGCCGTTGTGGAAGAGTATCTGATTGCAGTTTGTCAGGAATCCTGTGTTGCTGGACTTTGTTGATTTTTCATGCCTTTGAAAACAAAGCAGAGCAACGTGTGTGTGTGTGTGTGTCCCACCTTGTTGGAAGAAGAAGGGGTGTGAAGTTTCTTCACAGCTGCTACCTAAGTACTTAATGACTGCTTAAGGTTAATTGTACAGACTACCCGGTTGTTTTGGGACGAGTGTGCTTTGCAATACAAAAAGAGTGCTTAGTTTATTTTGAATTTTGGGATAAAGAACATTGTTTTGAATTTTCAAACGTGTGTGTGTCTGAAATTTGTACCCTTGAATTTTCGGGAGGCTCCTACCAGAGAGCCCGGCAGAACAGATAAGAACCAAGTGTTCAAGATTTTTTTGCCTCTTCTCAAGAACCATTTTCTACTTAAGAACCCGAGCCCGAAAGTTCTTAAGTAAGGGCGTTCTTTGGGAGAGGTACTACAATGAAACATCTAAAATCCAATTAATATAAATAACTAATCTAAAACCATTCTAAAAAATTAAAACATTAAAAATAATTCATTCAGATTCAGACCACAAACATACTCCATACTCATTGGCCAGAGGTTGCTGGTGTCAACCTCCAACAAACTAAAACATGTATTCCAAATCAGGCAAGCGGGCTGAACACAATATAATGCGGGAAAGTGTATTTTTAGATGGAGCACAAAAACAAGCTTTGAAGTCACTTTGATGGCAATTAAGGGACTAGTAGATAATGATCAGTCTCACACTACTCACAAGAGCCTACAAAACTTTTGCCAGACCCATCCTAGACTACTGCTAATCTGTCTGGAACCCATACCACATCTCAGACATCAACACTCTTGAAAATGTCCAAAAATATTTCACCAGAAGAGCCCTTCACTCCTCTACTCGAAATAGAATATCCTACGAAAATAGACTAACAATCCTGGACCTAGAAAGTCTAGAACTATGGCGCCTAAAACACGATTTGAGTATTGCCCACAAGATCATATGCTGCAGCGCCCTGCCTGTCGGCGACTACTTCAGCTTCAACCGCAACAACACAAGAGCACGCAACAGATTCAAACTTAATACGAACCGCTCCAAACTTGACTGTAAAAAATATGATTTCGACAATCGAGTTATCGAAGCGTGGAACTCATTACCGGACTCAATTGTGTCAACCCCTAACCCCCAACACTTCTCCCTTAGACTCTCCACAATTGATCTCTCCAGGTTCCTAAGAGGCCAGTAAGGGGCGTACATAAGTGCACTAGTGTGCCTTTCGTCCCCTGTCCAACTGTCTCTCCTTATCTCATATATCATATATCTTTTCTTTCTTTCATATATCCTCTCCTCTAAGTTCACTTTCACCCTTATATATATTACTACATGTCTATTTTTCTTCCTATGTATTTGTGTATTGGACAAATGAATAAATAAAAATTAAAAAAAATATATTAGTAGATCAGTCTATTCCGGGGAGAAGGCAGCCAGTTAGTGGGGATGTCAGTTTTTGTTTTAAAATAAACAAAATATCAAGGGACAAAGAAACACCAGAATACAAAAAACAACCGCAGAGCCACATTATTATCTTCGCTGTTGAACAACATGCAAAACCTCTGGCTTAACTGTTCTAAAGATGTCAACAAAGAAAAGTCCTGCGATTTTAATGACTGCAGGGTCAAATCTCAAATTTATAATGACCAGTAGATTGGTTCACTCAGCAATACGTAAATTACCATGAAGAATTCTTCTTTTCTTCATGAGTTTAAAGCTTGACTTGTTTCCTCCCTCTTCTCTTGCTCCCACTCAGAGACAATTAGAAAAAAAAACCCACTCTAGATATTGAATGGACCTATTCATTTGGACAAATTACCCCTTAGCAACAGTCTTTTAAAATATTCTTTCTTTTCACTTCTGATGCATTCAAACCAGGACACAAAGGCCTGCCTGTCATGAATGGGGGACTTAGGAAGTTTGGGGGAAAGGCTCGTGCACACACACCACTGAACATGTTGTGTTTTAGTGTTCTCTTTCAGTGATACAATTTCTCCCTTATTTTGCAGCTCCCATCTGCAGACAAATCAAATCCCAATAAACTCTGTTTCTGTACGTGGGAAAAAAGATAGATAGCTAGAGAGGAAAATAAAAGATGAAGGAAGTGGAGATTTTGGCATGAAAAATCACAGATCAGGTCATGAGCTTGCTAATTTTGGTAGTTATCCATCCAGCCGATTAGGCAGCTATAGAACAACAGAGTTAGAAGGGACCTTGGAAGTCTTCTAGTCCAGTGATTTTCAACCTTTTTTGAGCTGCGGCACATTTTTTACATTTACAAAATCCCGGGGCACACCACCAACCAAAATGACACTCTAAGACAGTACATATTATACATATTGCATTGTGTGTGTGTGTGTGTGTGTGTATACACACTCTTGAACCATTTCCCAAAACAGGTGAGGGCTGGGGTTTTTCTCTCTCTTATTCTTTGGGTGCTTTTTATCACATGCTTTAAATCAAGAGTCACTTCTCTTTCTCTTTTGTTTCTCTCTCTTTCCTCTCATTCTCTGCCTCAATCATTTTCTCATTTCTCCTTTTTTCTCTCCTTTTTCTCTCATTTCTCTCTCTCCTTCTCTCTTTCTCTCTCTCCTTCTCTCTTTCTCTCTCTCCCGCTTTCTTTCTCTCTCACACACACTCTCTCTCTTGCTTTCTTTCTTTCTCTCTCTTTCTTTCTCTCTTTCTCTCTCCCCCATTCTCTCTTTCTTTCTTTATCTCTGTCTCTCTCTCACACACACACACTCTCTTGCTTTCTTTCTTTCTCTCCCTCCCTTCTCTCTTGCTTTCTTTATCTCTCTCTTTCTTTCTCTCTTTCTCTCTTGCTCTCGCTTTCTTTCTCTTTCTCTCTCTCTTTCTCTCTCCCCTGTTGCGGCACACTTGACCATGTTCCACGGCACACTGGTTGAAAAACACTGTTCTAGTCCAACCCCCTGCTTAGGCAGGAAACCCTGCACCACTTCAGACAAATGGTTATCCAACATCTTCTTAAAAACTTCCAGTGTTGGACCATTCACAATTTCTGGAGGCCAGTTGTTCCACCAATTAATTGTTCTAACGTCAGGATAATTTCTCCTTAGTTCCAAGTTACTTCTCTCCTTGGTTAGTTTCCACCCATTGCTTCTTGTTCTACCCTCAGGTGCTTTGAAGAATAGCTTGACCCCCCCTCTTCTTTGTGGCAACCCCTGAGATATTGGAACACTGCTAACATGTCACCCCTAGTTCTTCTTTTTATCAAACTAGACAAAAAAAGACGCAGAACAATATGGATTCCAGAAAGAAGAACACGAACTAGATAAGATTATATTAGGACTAGAGGGCAAAATGATCACAAAGTTCTATAACTATTTGTTGCTTCACAAAAATGTCAGTTTTGTCCTCTTTCATGGAGGAATAGTTGGTTCATTAAAAAAAAGAGCATCGGATATAGAATTCTCATTATTCTGACTCACCATTATTGAGAATAATAAAAGGATGCTGTTCACCGAGGAATAAGAATTGATCTTACCAAAATCGACTTATTTCTCCATCCCAAAAACAGTGTTAAATTAGTTAATTCCATTAGCTTTAAATGAGGAGGGAAAACAAGCTATGGATTGCCTGCTAACCTCAGAAGGCCAAATAGCCAAGGTTATAAAACCATCCCAGCTCAGGATATTGAGTCATAAATAAAAGGACCATTTATTAAGTCCAACCCCCTGAAACCAGTAACAGAGGTGGCATTAAAAACTTTTGAAAAAGTAAAGCCCAAGCCAATTTTCTGCAAAAGTTCAGAATTATTTAATAAAAAGCAGGCTGTGCCTGAACTTGACCTGAAAAACAATTTTGGCCAATCAGATACGACAGCATCTGTTTTTGCCCTGGGACTACCTTACTTTTACGTACATTGTTCATTGTAAAATAAAAATGGACAACAAGATCCCCATAAACCCTTCCTTTGCTATGTATCACGTTCTGGATACCAATTGTAAAAAAATGCTTCCAACTTTTAAAAGGGAGAGCTGGCAGGTTGCATGAAATGTGTTTACAATGCTTTTTCTGGATCTGGTATTGGCCCCACTGGCACTCATAGAAAACAATAAATAGCCAGTGGCTTCAGCCAGCACTTTCTCAGCCTATGAAGAGAAACTATTAATAACTCCAATGATAAGAAGCTTCCTGAGAATAAGTAGTTTGTTTACTTTGTGGATAATGGGTTCATAAGACTTGGCTTGGCAGCCATGGCAACAATTCTGTAAATAATTATAACAGAATAACTTAGAATAACAGGTTGGAAGGAACCTGGGAGTCCTATACAATTTCAGACAAGTGGCTGTGTAATCTTTTCTTAAAAACCAACAGGGACAAGACACTTATAATTTATGCAGGCAAGCCATTCCACTGATCGTTCTAACGGTCAGGAAATTTCTCTTAGTTCTAAGTTTGTTCTCTTGAAATGTTTTCATTTCTCTATCCTTCCACATATCCATTTGGTGACATTATCTTCTCAAATACTCCAAAGAAGATTGTCTAACTCTGTTATTATATGTAATTCAATTGTGTTAGGAATAGCACAATTAATGGGGGGAAGTTCCCCCTTTTTCACTATTTAATATATCAGCTTTTACTCCTAAGGTCTCAAATAGCAGCATTACATAATTAAGAACAAATTTTGGGAAGTACTTTTCCTTCTCAACAACCATTGGTTGGGTTCATATCATATAACATTTTAAATTGACCAAATTAACCCATTTTCTGTGATCACATAACATATTCACCCATATTTATCAAATGGATGGAGTTTATAAAACATTTAAACTGCACCGGATTCAACATGTAATACAGAAACAACTTTAAGTAACTAGGTTGTCATGCTTAATGCATCCAACCAATATCTGCTAAGATTCAAATACTTTCCCAATGTTTTATTTCACTTGCAGAAGACACTGTACTTTATCAGCAGTAAATATATACACATCTTTCTTAATATGCAAAAAAGGAAGGAAGGAAGGAAGGAAGGAAGGAAGGAAGGAAGGAAGGAAGGAAGGAAGGAAGGAAGGAAGTTCAAAAAGTGGTCCTTCTAAATCTGCCATGTCTCTTTCGGCTCCTGCATGTAAGAAGAAAAACAATTGGCTATTTCTATTTCAATTAAAATCTCTGTGTTGTTATATCTTCTATTCAGACGGCTCTTTAAATCTGTGGATTAAAAACCTCTCAAATTATAATGGCACAATTGGTACATGTAATCTGGAGGAAATCAGATTTAGTTTTGTTATCGTTCCATTTCTCAGCAGAACAATAAGACCTTCTAAAACAAAAGCCATGTGACTTAGGCTAAATTCTTTAAATAAATGAAATTCTATTATGAAACTGCCTTCCTGGGAATTAACTGTTGCACTACAAGTACGGTATATATAACACTTGGAGCTAACTTTTCAAAATAGATAGCAATTTTAGGAGCAAAGACTAGAGTGGTAAAAATGGTTTATTATTTATTGATGAAAAATGTAGATCTAGTTGCTAAATAAACAGGCTTTTAATCCAAGATAGCTTTGAATAAGTAAATGAAAGCAAAGTAAAGTAAACAACGCTCTTATAGGAATTGGAAACTTCAGATCGTGCAGAATGCAGCTGCGAGAGCAATCATGGGCTTTCCCAAATATGCAGTCTGCATTGGTTGCCGATCAGTTTCCGGTCACAATTCAAAGTGTTGGTTATGACCTTTAAAGCCCTTCATGGCACCGGACCAGATTACCTCAGGGACCGCCTTCTGCTGCATGAATCCCAGCGACCAGTTAGGTCCCACAGAGTGGGTCTTCTCCGGGTCCCATCAACTAAGCAATGTCGCCTGGCGGGACCCAGGGGAAGAGCCTTCTCTGTGGCGGCCCCGGCCCTCTGGAACCAACTCCCCCCAGAGATTAGAACTGCCCCCACTCTCCTTGCCTTTCGTAAGCAACTTAAAACCAACCTCTGCCGCCAGGCATGGGGGAACTGAGATCCTCTTTCCCCCTTGGCCTTTACAATTCTATGCATGGTATGTATGTATGTATGTTTGGTTTTTATATTAATGGATTTTTAATAATTTCTAATATCAGATTACTATTGTACACTATTTTATTGTCGCTGTTAGCCGCCCCGAGTCTCTGGAGAGGGGCGGCATACAAATCCAATAAATAAATAATAAATTAATTAATTAATTAATACATGGTTATTCAAAAAGAACGATCAACCAATGGAACGGCTTGCCTGCGGAGGTGGTGAATGCTCCAACACTAGAAACTTTCAAGAAAAGATTGGACTGCTATTGGACTAGTGTGATGTAGGGTCTCCTGCACCAGCAGCGGATTGGACTAGATGACCTGCAAGATACCTTCCAGCTCTAATAATAAAATAAAATAAAAGTGAACCGATTTCATTACACAATATTTTATTAAGGAAAAGTCTAGCCAAGTTACAATTATTTTAATGTCCAATCACAATTGTGCATTAGAACTGGAACAAATCTGACTTTAATAATTGCACATCCCAGAATCTAACTTTCTAGAGCACTGTCTCTAATCTTATTGGCCTTCCTTGAGCCACTGAAATACAAAAATTAACTTCATCGTAGAAAGGTTGAGCTGGAATGAATGAGATTTGATTTAGACAGACCTTGACTTGCAACTAACCATTTGAAGTTGCCTCATACCTCCTTGAAGTTGCCTCTGTCGGGCTCTCTGGCAGACTCCTCCCAAAAATTCACAGGTACAAATTTCAGACACACACACACGTTTGAAAATTCAAAACAATGTTCTTTATAATGAAAATTCACTTAAACCAAGCCCTCTTTTGGTATAGCAAAGAGCACTCGTCTCCAAACAAACAGGTAATTTATTTATTTATTTTATTTATTTATTTATTTAGATTTGTATGCCGCCCCTCTCCGCAGACTCGGGGCGGCTCACAACAAGTGAAAAAACAATTTACAACAAATCTAAATTTCTACTAAAAACATTTAAAAAACCCCATTTTCTAAACACACATACATACACATATACCATTCATAAATTGTATATGCCCAGGGGAGATGTCTCAGTTCCCCCATGCCTGACGACACAGGTGGGTCTTAAGGAGCTTATGAAAGGCAAGGAGAGTAGGGGCAGTTCTAATCTCCGGGGGGAGTTGGTTCCAGAGGGTCGGGGCCGCTACAGAGAAGGCTCTTCCCCTGGGGCCCGCCAACCGACATTGTTTAGTTGACGGGACCCGGAGAAGGTCCACTCTGTGGGACCTAATCGGTCGCTGGGATTCGTGCGGCAGCAAGGCAGTCCCTGAGATATTCTGGCCCGTGTCATGAAGGGCTTTATAGGTCATAACCAACACTTTGAATTGTGACCGGAAGTTGATCGGCAACCAATGCAGACTGCGGAGTGTTGGTGAAACATGGGCATACCTAGGTAGGCCCATGTACAAGTCCCTTATCAGTTCTGTGATACTTAGCTTGCAGCTGGGAGGCAATTCACAGTCCTTCTTCTTTCACAAAGTGAAACACACTTTGCTCTGGTTTAGTTTCAAAGCGGGGAAAAAGTCAGCACACAAAGGTTGAAGTCAGTAAAGCAGTCACGAAACACAACGATCAGATAATCCTCCACAATGGCCAAACCCACAGGCTATTTATAGCAGCCTCACTAATTACCACAGCCCCATCCAACCACAGGTGGCCTCCTTTTCTTTGATAATAATCTCTCAGTTGTTGCTGCCTATGCATCACTCTCCGCATGCGTGGCTGTATCATTAACTCTTTTTCTGACTCCAAGGAGGAGCTAGATAATTGATCTCCTTCTGAGCTGTCTGCCACACTCTCCTCCTCCCTGTCACTCATGTCTTCTTGGTCAGAGGAGCCTTCATCAGCAGATTCCACCGGGGGCAAAACAGGCCTGCAGCATGTGGATGTCTCCCCCACATCCACAGTCCTTGGGGCAGGAGCTGGGCCAGAGCTAACCACAACAGGGGTACTTACAAATTGTTCCCAAAGTTCCAATGAACACTCCCCCTGATCACATGACTACACGTCAGGCACCTGGCAACTAGCCCCACCTTTACGGCTCTTTACAGCATCCTCAGCTGGTCATATTTTATGACTGTTTTGCCAAAAGCTGGCGTTTCTTTCTGGTTTTCAGCAATATTGACCCATAGTGAATCACCATCGATTTACTTAATGACTCCAGCATTAGATTTACGACTGTGGCATTTACTTATTGACCAATGCAAAATAGGCTGCAAAATCAAGTCAGTCCTAAGGATGACCCGTTTTACCGTTTCCCCGAAAATAAGTCAACCCTGAAAGTAAGACATAGGAGAGGTTTCGTAGAATTGCCCAATATAAGGCATCCCCCGAAAGTAAGACGTAGGAGACGTTTCGTTTTGCAGCATTCCCGAACAGAACGTATATAACATATATTTGAAGAAAGTATAATTGTTGTACATGGAAATAATGCGCAGCAAGTGAAATCTTGCGTGAAGATGCTCACGCGACCGAGATTTTGGTGATGTTTGCCATTTTTTTCCTTCTGCGCATGCACAGAAGCAAAAATATTGGCGAAAATCACCGAAATCTTGCTCGTATTATGTGTCCTAGCATAGGATTTTGCTTGCTGTGCATACACAGAAGCCAAATCTCGTGCCAACAGGCGTGTGCCCATGATGGCCTCAGAGAGCGCATCAGCAGCGTCAAACACAGCAGTCCTTTGCGGTCATTAAGTGATCGTGTGGGTTGTTTAAGCAGAGATTTGGAGGGGGAAAAAGAAACCTGACAGCAACTGGAGAACAATAGAAAGGAGCCGGGGTGGCGCAGCAGGTAGAGTGCTGTACTGCAGGCCAATGAAGCTGACTGTAGATCTGTAGGTCAGAGGTTCAAAGCTGGTCACCGGCTCAAGGTTGACTCAGCCTTCCATCCTTCCGAGGACCCAGATTATGGGGGCAATATGCTGGCTCTGTTTAAAAAGTGCTATTGCTAACATGTTGTAAGCTGCCCTGAGTCTAAGGAGAAGGGCGGCATAAAAATCAATCAATCAATCAAATAAATGAGTGAGTGAGTGAAACGTGTGCTGTGATTAGGAATAGTAGTTAAGGATCAAGTCAAAGCCTTTAGGGCCGAGGCAGCTTTGGCTAGATGAGATATTGGAAAGAGATTGGCAAGTCGGCAATCCCTCCAGCAGCAGGTTCACCACACTGTTCTTGGCTACCAAGGCACCCGCCAAGAACAAACCGCCCTGAGTCCCATGGGATTGGGCGGCATACAAACTTAAATAAAAAACAAACAAACAAACAAGAACCCACATAGCCACCCTGCCCCACCTGGCCACTTTCTCTTTCAGGCTTGGAGCAGCGTGCAACAGGGAAAACACTCCCTGTCCAGGGGAACTGATTGAGAGGGACCCCACATATTACCTGGGGTCACACGTGCCCCCTCTAGCATTGCTCTGCCACCCCCAGGGGGGCGCCCCCCACTATTTGAGAAGCATTGGTATAAGGACAGGCAGATTGTCAAGTGCCTGAATTTTGTTCCCGTGACTGTGGGGACTATGCAACCGCCGTTATGTCAGCAGGGGTCAAAACCAGGAGTGGGCAGCAGGCAGGACAGGGTGGAATGCAGTTCCACTGGCAGAAATGAAGCTGCATGCACAGCTCCAGATGACCGGCGGCAGTAACTTCCTGGATTACCGGTCTCAGCTCGGCTCTCCCTTTATCCCCTGCTGTGCGCTCCTTGCTTTTTTCCTCTTTCCTCCTTCCTGGCCTCAGATGAGCTTCCCTCTCTCCTGCCCGGCTCCCCTCCAGCCTCACGCGGCCACCTCCCAAGGCCAGGAGAGCTGCACCGCGCCGAAGCAGTCAGGGCGGTCTTTTTCCCCTCGTGAAACCCTCACTTGGCCCACAGCTGAGATGAAAAGGCATCGTGCAGCAATAACAGTTCACTTGAACGATGATGATCGTTCAAGCCACTCCCACCCGGTCACATGGCAGACAAGCCACCCCTACCCAGTCACATGACCCTCAAGCCACACCCACAAAATAAGCCAAACCCACAGTGTGGCAGTAAAAATTTTGACTGCCCATTACTGGTCGTAACTCCTCTTGTTCAGCACTGTTGTAATTTTGAACAATTGCTGAATCAGCAGTTGTAATTTGAGAACTACCTGTATGATGTTTGAAAGAGACCATGCATGTACTGTAGCTTGGGTTAGAGTCAGATGTCTCTACCCTTCTGGGCATAGTTCCATTTTAAAACCATTATTTTTAAGTGAAGGGTTCCAAAATGTAGGCGCCAAGTCATGGAAGAAGTGCCATAAATCAATTTCCCACGACTCTTCTCAGGATGTAAGACACAGTAATAGAACAGAGTATTACTAAAGAAGTAGTAACTTCCGCCAACAATGTTTTGCTTTAATATTTTCCTGTTTTGAAAGTACATGATTTGGAAATAAAACTCAGAAGCGCAATTTATTCTAAGGCACTTGTGAGTACAGTGTTCCCTCGATTTTCGCGGGGGATGTGTTCCAAGGCCACCCACGAAATTTGAATTTCTGCGAAGTAGAGATGCGGAAGTAAATACACTATTTTTGGCTATGAACAGCATTCCAAGCCTTCCCTTAACACTTTAAACCCCTAAATTACAATTTTCCATTCCCTTAGCAACCATTTAGATTATTACTCACCATGTTTATTTATTAAGATGTATTAAAAAAAATGTTTTTTAAAGGCAGACAAAAATTTGGCAATGACATATGATGTCATCGGGCGGGAAAAACCATGGTATAGGGGAAAAAAACGAGAAGTGTTTTTTAATTAATATTTTTGAAAAACCGTGGTATAGACGTTCTGCGAAGTTCGAACCTGCGAAAATCGAGGGAACACTGTATATCCTATCTCAAAAGTAAGGGCCATTTTTGACAGCATTCTTGGAATGTATTGATGCAGAAATAGCTAATCAAGAAATTAATAATTACAGGTAGTCCTTGAGTTGTGACTGCAATGGAGTCTGCGCATTACAGTTGTAACTATAGTAAGGTGTAACGGTAGTAAATCCAGTCAGTCACATGACTGATGCAATTTTATCACCTTTTTTTCCAGGGTTTGTTAAGCAAATGCTGTGATCATAAATTAAACCCATGGTTCGCGATCCGCCAGTTTTGTCAATTTTCAGCCAAAAACTGTCATAAAACAGTCATGTGACCCCAGGGATACTGCAAATAGCTGTAAGTCAGTTGTGAAGCATCCAAAATGCTCTTGAGGGGAGGGAAGGTCTAATTGTCAAAACCTCCGATGATAAGTACGCCCAGGTAGGTCCATCGTAACTTTGATCAGTAGCTAAATGGCTGGTCATAAGTTCAGGACTATTTGTAATCTAGTATAATACATTTCAGTTTTACACACATCCAGCCGATTTTGCAAGACTTACTATGCACATCTATGTGCAAAAATTCCATTGTCTACTTGTAGATGTTCTTCAAGGGTTTTTGGCCACAATTTCTTGCTACTAGCTGGGTCTCACAGGAGCTTCTATTAAGTTTGGAGACAGAGCAAGATAAAGTTCACAGTTTCAATAATTTCAGCAGAATGACGAAATGGGATTCATATAACGACAACAACAGAGTTGGAAAGGACCTTGGAGGCCTTCTAGTCCAACCTTCTGCTTAGGCAGGAAACCCTATACTACTTCAGACAGATGGTTATCCAACATCTGCTTAAAAACTTCCAGTGTTGGGGCATTCACAGCTTCTGGAGGCAAGCTGTTCCAGTGATCAACCGTTTTGACTGTCAGGAAATTTCTCCTTAGTTCTAAGTTGCTTCTCTCCTTGATTAGTTTCCACCCATTACTTCTTTTTCTACCCTCAGGTGCTTTGGCGAATAGGTTGACTCCCTCTTTTTTGTGGCCACCCCTGAGATGATGATGATGATGATGATTATTATTATTATTAATTAGATTTGTATGCCGCCCCTCTCCGTAGACTCGGGGCGGCTTACAACAATAACAAGAACAATGTAAGAACAAATCTAATAATTTAAAAAACTCTAAAAAACCCATTATTAAAAGCAAACAGACACACAAACATACCATGTATAAACTGTATAGGCCCTGGGGAGATGTCTCAGTTCCCCCATGCCTGACGGCAGAGATGGGTCTTAAGAACTTTACGAAAGGCAAGGAGGGTGGGGGCAGTTCTAATCTCCGGGGGGGGGGGAGATGGTTCCAGAGGGTTGGGGTCACCACAGAGATGGCTCTTCTCCTGGGTCCCACCAAACGGCATTGTTTAGTTGACGGGACCCGGAGAAGGCCAACTCTGTGGGACCTAACCGGTTGCTGGGATTCGTGCGGCTGAAGGCGGTTCCGGAGGTATTTTGGTCTGATGCCATGAAGGGCTTTATAGGTCATAACCAACATATTGGAACGCTGCTATCATGACTCCCCTGGTCCTTCTCTTCATTAAACTAGCCATGCCCAGTTCCTGCATCAGTTTGTTTGTTTGTTTATTTATTATTTAGATTTGTATGCCGCCCCTCTCCGCAGACTCGAGGCGGCTCACAACAGAATAAAAAACAATTTATAACAAATCCAAATATTATTTAAGATATTTAAAAAAACCCGGTTTGATTTTAAAAAAACCCCATTTACTAAACAAACACAAACATACCATGCATAAATTGTATAAGCCCAGGGGAGATGTCTCAGTTCCCCCATGCCTGACAACAAAGGTGAGTCTTAAGGAGCTTACAAAAGGCAAGGAGGGTAGGGGCAGTTCTAATCTCTGGGAGAGTTGGTTCCAGAGAGTCGGGGCCACCACAGAGAAGGCTCTTCCCCTGGGGCCTGCCAACCGACATTGTTTAGCTGACGGGACCCGGAGAAGGCCCACTGTTTTAGCCTCCAGTTCCCTAATCATCTTTGTCGCTCTTCTCTGCACTTTTTCTAGAGTCTCAACATCCTTTTTGCATCGTGGCAACCAAAACTGAATGCAGTGTGGCCTTATAAAGTGGTATTAACACTTCACATTATGAGACGGTTGTTGTCTGTCGTAAACTCTGGAGATCCAGATGGATATAAAGACCCCCCAGCAAATATTTATAACACGAATAATGTTCATCTGTTCATCTTCTGTCTACTGTTAGCTGACTGACAAAGCAGGGATAACATTATTATTATTATTATTATTATTATTATTATTATTATTATTATTATTATTATTATTATTTATTGGATTTGTATGCCGCCCTTCTCCGCAGACTTGGGGCGGCTAACAACAGCAGTAAAACAGTACAACAAAATCCAATACTAAAAAACAGTTAAAAACCCATTATATAAAAACCAATCATACCTACAAACATACCATACATAAAATTGTGAAGGCCTAGGGGGAAAGTGTATCTTAGTTTCCCCCATGCCTGGAGGCAGAGGTGGGTTTTAAGCAGCTTACGAAAGGCAAGGAGGGTGGGGGCAATTCTAATATCTGGGGGGAGTTGGTTCCAAAGGGTCGGGGCCGCCACAGAGAAGGCTCTTCCTCTGGGTCCCGCCAAGCGACGTTGTTTGGTTGACGGGACCCGGAGAAGACACACTCTGTGGAACCTAACTGATCGCTGGGATTCATGTGGCAGAAGGCAGTCCCTGAGATATTCTGGCCCGTGTCATGAAGGGCTTTATAGGTCATAACCAACACTTTGAATTGTGACCTGGAAACTGATCGGCAACCAATGCAGACTGCGGAGTGTTGGAGTAACATGGGCATATTTGGGAAAGTCCATGATTGCTCTTGCAGCTGCATTCTGCATGATCTGAAGTTTCCGAACACTTTTCAGAGGTAGCCCCATGTAGAGAGCGTTACAGTAGTCGAGCCTCGAGGTGATGAGGGCATGAGTGACTGTGAGCAGTGACTCCCGGTCCAGATAGGGTCGCAACTGGTGCACCAGGCGAACGCCCCCCTCGCCACAGCTGAAAGGTGTTTCTCTAATGTGAGCTGTGGATCGAGGAGGACGCCCAAGTTGCGGACCCTCTCTGAGGGGGGGGTCAATGATTCTCCCCCCAGGGTAATGGACGGACAGATGGAATTGTCCTTGGGAGGCAGGACCCACAGCCACTCCGTCTTGTCTGGGTTGAGTTTGAGTTTGTTGACACCCATCCAGGCCCCAACAGCCTCCAGGCACCGGCACATCACTTCCACTTCCAACATGGGGAGATTGATACAAGAAGCCTCCTTCACAGGCAGCTAAAAACAGGTATCTACTCTAATTGCAGCTGAGATCGGCTTTACATTTGCTTAACATAGGAATACAGTGTTCCTATTCTGCATACAAGCAAAGGACATTCTGAGAGCAGGGCTAGTCAGAAAAACATGTTAATGTCAAAATTTGACTACCCCACAATCTGTGGTCTGATGAAAGAGTAATAATAAGGTATTGGCCAAATGGCTATATTTGGGAGGGGGGGGGGTTTGACCCTTGATTTTTCTTTAGAAGGCACAGTGGCAATTGGGAAGTATGCTCTCTTAGGCATCTCAGTTAAATTGACCTCAGAATTCCAAATCTAAATCTGACACCAAGCCTTCAAATCACACTTATTTGAATCACAGTTTGTGCAAACTGTTTTTAGAATCAAGGTGAGGCTTGTTAATTACTTGTTTGTACCATAGTAATTTGTATGTGTCCTGCCTTGACCTCATTACTTTCTTCCTTGTTTCATGTGCCTTTGAGGGCTATAATTTGGAGACCAAGGGCGTTTTATTCTGTATTCCAGCCTAGAGTCATTTTGTTACGGAACAGGCGGCAAATAAATTCAAATAAATAAATAAGTAAATTCTGCCTTTCCCCAATGTAAGACATCTTACATCAGATGCCTTGAAACTTTAACCTGCAGGAAAGTCAAAGAATAACTTGGGTAGGATTTCTGAGAACTTTTGCTCTAAGGCACCTTCAAGTGACATTTAAAGAATTAATGCAGGTATTGATATGCCTATAGCTAATAGTTTACTCATAATAGTTACTTTATTTGTTGTGGAGTTACCACTTAGCACAATGGAGCTGAAAACAAAATTATATTCAACGTACATCAGCATCACAAAAAATATAATAATGTAAGACAATTTCTTATATAACAAAATAAAAATAGACATTTATATATTTATTTATTTGATTGATTGATTTCTATGCTGCCCTTCTCCTGGAACTCGGGGCAGCTTACATCAAGTAATTTTCATACTAGTGGAGCTACACAGTCGTTGGCTTGAGACAACGGGTACGTACACCTGGTATCAGGGTTCCAAGTACAGTGGTACCTCATCATACGAACTTAATTGGTTCCAGGAGGAGGTTCGTAAGGTGAAAAGTTCGTAAGATGAAACAATGTTTCCCATAGGAATCAATGTAAAAGCAAATAATGCCTGCAAATCCTTCAGGAAAATCCCAAACTTTAGAAGGGAGGCGAACAGAGGGCAGGGAGGAGCAGCTAAAGGGGGCGGGTGGAAGAAGCAAGGCTAGGCTAAAGGGTGAGTGGGAAGGAAGAAAAGCAAGGGGGGCGCCCCTCCCTTTTCTTTTTTCAAAAGACACAGTTTCAGTGCCTTTGCAAGCATGCAAAATCTTTACTCCTCCAAGCTGCCCCTCCCTTTTCTTTCTTAAAAAGACACCGTTTCAGTGCTTTTGCAAGCATGCAAAATCTTTACTCCTCCAAGCTGCCCCTCCCTTTTCTTTCTTAAAAAGACACCGTTTCAGTGCTTTTGCAAGCATGCAAAATCTTTACTCCTCCAAGCTGCCCCTCCCTTTTCTTTCTTAAAAAGACACCGTTTCAGTGCTTCTGCAAGCATGCAAAATCTTTACTCCTCCAAGCTGCCCCTCCCTTTTCTTTCTTAAAAAGACACCGTTTCAGTGCTTTTGCAAGCATGCAAAATTTTTACTCCTCCAAGCTGCCCCTCCCTTTTCTTTCTTAAAAAGACACAGTTTCAGTGCTTTTGCAAGCATGCAAAATCTTTACTCCTCCAAGCTGCCCCTCCCTTTTCTTTCTTAAAAAGACACCGTTTCAGTGCTTCTGCAAGCATGAAAAATCTTTACTCCTCCAAGCTGCCCCTCCCTTTTCTTTCTTAAAAAGACACCATTTCAGTGCTTTTGCAAGCATGCAAAATCTTTACTCCTCCAAGCTGCCCCTCCCTTTTCTTTCTTAAAAAGACACCGTTTCAGTGCTTTTGCAAGCATGCAAAATCTTTACTCCTCCAAGCTGCCCCTCCCTTTTCTTTCTTAAAAAAAAGGGGGGGGAAGAAATCCCTTCATCCCAGCAGCAGCTGCTTGGGTTCGTAAGGTGAAAATAGTTCGGAAGAAGAGGCAAAAAAATCTTAAACACCGGGTTCGTATCTTGAAAAGTTCGTTAGAAGAGGCGTTGGTAAGATGAGGTACCACTGTAATACACCCATAGCAAATAAAACCACAAGGGAGGATGATTCCTCAAAGAATAGTTTTATTTTTGGTATATCATATTCACACAGGCTGATGAAAACCAACCCTGAATGTTCCCATGGTTTTCACCTAATTAAAAGTAAAGGTTTTTCTCCTTCCCCAACCAGTCAGTCACATGGTCCAATCAAGTTATTATCCGAATGCCTAGTAACTTTACTCCTCCTCTCTCCAACCACCTATGGGAATGTCCTTGGTTCCCAGGAGAAAGTATTTTGTTTTGGCTACAAACTCCAGCTATCTCTATTTTCCTCTCCCTATCCCTCAGCTCCAGTGTGGCAACACTGAAGCCTCAAAATGGCCTCGGTCAGGCCAGCTTCAGGACTGACACCTGGTCCCAAACTTCCAGCAGCCACTCCCCTCCTGTGGCCTCATGACTTCATTTTAGTTGCTTGGCATTTTCAGCCATTTTGCAGCATCTTGTGGTCAGACAATTTTACGATACATCTGCTGAACACCAGCATTTACTTCTGTTTTTCAGCAAAACCAGCCCACAGTGAACCATTGGTCTGCTTAACAACTGTGGTAACTGTGGATTTTGCTTAATGATTGCAGCCTTTGTTTAACAACTGCTTCAAGAAAGGGCGTAAAATTGGGTTCTCTCAGGGATGGCCCATTTTACGACCACCATGACTTATGGTCCTGATGGGCAAGCTCAATTACTCTCATAGATTGTGGTGTATCTGTAGTTTCAATCTACAGCAGGCTGTCAAAGTCGCAGCCCAGATGCATCCCACGCTGGCCACGCCCCTGCCCCGTGTAGTGAAGGGGCGGGGAAGTCCCAATATGTCACATGATGCGCATGCTGGCCACGCCCCTGCCCTGTTAAGCAAAGGGGGGAGAGAAAGTCCCAATATGTCACATGACACTCAGTGTTCCCTCTAATTTTTTTGGGGGGTGGGCGGAAAAGTATAGTGTCTGAGCGGCAGTCCCTTTGGGACTGGGCGGCACAGAAATATTAAATAAATAAACAAACAAACAAACAAAAAACCCACCCTGTTTTGCCTCAGAGAATTTCAAAATAAAATACTGTACTGTGTGTCTATAACAGTGAGCTCATAATAGGGCAACTCTATCAATATCAAAATGCCACTTAAATAGTTGAGCTAGTTTCAAACTAGATTTTGATTTTCTTTCTCTCTTCCTTACTCCCATTCTTTTTCTTTCTCTTTTCCTTCCTCTCTTTTTTCTATCTGTTTCTCTCTCTTCCTCTCTTCCTCTCTCTCTCTCCTTCCCTCTCACTCTTTCCCTCTCGGCTTCTGGGCAGGTTTGAAAAACTCTGAGTTGATGATGATTTTTAAGTGAGCGATTGCTCACTGCTCAGCTTAGAGGGAACTATGATGACACTGCCGTGATGACAAGATTTTGACACCCCTAATCTACAACATTGTACATTCAAGTCTTTATGAATGAAAGCAAATATACCTATCCCAGGATAATGTTAACTGCTTTAATCTGAATGGTTAGATGTGGGATTCCAAAGGGCCATTTCTCTCTTTCTGTAAAAAGTATAGGTCGATCCATTTCAAGATTCCTTTTTCTACCAGTTTGGGTATTTATGCTACATCCTATAACAGCACCTAAAAACCCCAAGATCTAATTGAAGCCCCATTTTTAAGAAGCACAGCCTAAGTGGCCAATTCTGTCTCTATACAAACATTAATGTCTCTGGCTGAGAGGCAGGAAAAATAAAACTTTTTTCTTGTTTGCTAAGAAAGAGTCAGGAGAAAGAGTCACAGTTCCTGGGGTAGCCTTTAGATTCTCTTTGGATGCAATAAAACCCAAGATTGTTATATTGCAAAAGAAAGGGAGGGGCAGGTTTGAAAGGTTACAAGTGAAAGTGATTTGCATTTGAAGAGTATCAGAAATGCAGAGATATACTGTCAGAGTACAGTGGTACCTATACCCACGAACGCCTCTACTTACGAACTTTTCCAGATAAGAACTGGGTGTTCAAGATTTTTTTGCCTCTTCTCAAGAACCATTTTCCACTTACAAACCTGAGCCTCCAAAACTGTAACTGGAAAAGATGGGGAGAAGCCTCCGTGAGGCCTCTCTAGGAATCTCCTGGAGGAAACAGGGCCTCCACCCTCCCTGTGGTTTCCCCAATCAGACACATTATTTGCTTTTAAATTGATTCCTATGGGGAAAATGGCTTCTTCTTACCAACTTTTCTGGTCATGGAACGAATTAAGTTCGTAAGTAGAGGTACCACTGTACCTTATTTTTCACAGTATAACACACACCTCTCCCCCCCCGCAAAGAGAGTGAAAATTTAGGTGCATCTTATATACCGAATGTAGTCCTGCCCACCCACTGTCCCCCACCCTTTGGCCTCTGCCTCCCCGCATATCATGCCACCTTGATTGCATCAGAGGAATCCCGCCCGGCCGCTCTGTTCAGGGTAACCCACTCCCTTCTTAACCAGGGGGGAGTTGGCGAGCCCTTGCAGAGTAGTGCCGAGGATTTTAACACGTTTTTCGCTGATAAAATTGCTCGGATTCGAGCGGACCTCGACTCCAATTGTAAAACAGAGTCAACTGACAACGAGTCAGTCGAGGTGACTGGGGCTAAACGTCTTTGTCCATCTGTCTGGGAGAGGTCTGACTTGGTGACACCTAAGTAAGTGGACAATGCCATTGGAGCTGTGGGTTCCGCCACCTGTCTACTGGATCCGAGTCCCTCTTGGTTGGTTTCGGCCAGTCGAGAGGTGACGCGGAGCTGGGTCCGGGAGATTGTCAACGCCTCCTTGGGGAGTGGGTCCTTTCCGGCTCCTTATAAGGAGGCACTTGTGCGCCCCCTCCTCAAGAAGCCTTCCCTGGACCCAGCCATACTCAATAACTACCGTCCAGTCTCCAACCTTCCCTTTATGGGGAAGGTTGTCGAGAAGGTTGTGGCACTTCAGCTCCAGCGGTCCTTGGAAGAAGCCGATTATCTAGGTCCTCAGCAGTCTGGATTCAGGCCCGGCTACAGCACGGAAACTGCTTTGGTCGCATTGATGGATGATCTCTGGCGGGCCCAGGACACGGGCTTGTCCTCTCTCCTGGTGCTTCTTGACCTCTCAGCGGCTTTTGATACCATCGACCATGGTATCCTTCTGCACCGACTAGAGGGGTTGGGAGTGGGAGGCACTGTTCTTCAGTGGTTCTCCTCATACCTCTCTGGTCGGTCGCAGTCGGTGTTAGTAGGGGGTCAGAGGTCGACCTCTAGGTCTCTCCCTTGTGGGGTGCCTCAGGGGTCGGTCCTCTCCCCCCTGCTATTTAATATCTACATGAAACCGCTAGGTGAGATCATCCAAGTGCATGGGGTGAGGTATCATCAATACGCCGATGATACCCAGTTATACATCTCCACCCCATGTCCAGCCAACGAAGCAGTGGAAGTGATGTGCCGGTGCCTGGAGGCTGTTGGGGTCTGGATGGGTGTCAACAAGCTCAAACTCAACCCAGACAAGACGGAGTGGCTGTGGATCTTACCTCCCAAGGATAACTCCATCTGTCCGTCCATTACCCTGGGGGGAGAATCACTGGCCCCCTCAGAGAAGGTTCGCAACTTGGGTGTCCTCCTCGATCCACAGCTCACATTAGAGAAACATCTTTCAGCTGTGGCGAGGGGGACGTTTGCCCAGGTTCGCCTTGTGCACCAGTTGCGACCCTACTTGGACCGGGAGTCACTGCTCACAGTCACTCATGCCCTCATCACTTCGAGGCTGGACTACTGTAACGCTCTCTACATGGGGCTACCTTTGAAAAATGTTCAGAAACTTCAGATCATGCAGAATGCAGCTGCGAGAGCAATCATGGGCTTTATTTATTTGATTTTTATGCCTCCCTTCTCCTTAGACTCAGGGCGGCTTACAACATGTTAGCAATAGCACTTTTTAAACAGAGCTAGGCTATTGCCCCCACAATCCGGGTCGTCATTTTACCCACCTCGGAAGGATGGAAGGCTGAGTCAACCTTTCCCAAATATGCCCATGTTACACCAACACTCCGCAGTCTGCATTGGTTGCCGATCAGTTTCCGGTCACAATTCAAAGTGTTGGTTATGACCTATAAAGCCCTTCATGACACTGGACCAGATTACCTCAGGGACCGCCTTCTGCTGCACGAATCCCAGCGACCAGTTAGGTCCCACAGAGTGGACCTTCTCCGGGTCCCGTCAACTAAGCAATGTTGCCTGGCGGGACCCAGGGGAAGAGCCTTCTCTGTGGCGGCCCCGGCCCTCTGGAACCAACTCCCCCCAGAGATTAGAACTGCCCCCACCCTCCTTGCCTTTTGTAAGCAACTTAAAACCCACCTCTGCCGCCAGGCATGGGGGAATTGAGATCCTCTTTCCCTCTAGGCCTTTACAATTCTATGCATGGTATGTATGTATGTATGTTTGGTTTTTATATTAATAGATTTTTAATCATCAATACCACATTACTATTGTACACTGTTTTATTGTCGCTGTTAGCCGCCCCGAGTCTCTGGAGAGGGGCGGCATACAAATCCAATAAATAAATAAATAAATAAATAAATAAATAAATAAATTTGCCTCCTTGCAGCAAAGAAGCAAACAGCCCGTTTCAGTTTCAGCACACTCTGATTAACACAAGTAGCTGATTTGGATGGCCAGCAGCTGTTTCAGGCTGCAGGGATTGACTATTGCCGCCTCCCCACAGTGTTTGTGTGTGCGCTAATCAGGCTGTGCTGATGCTGAAACAGGCTGTTTGATGCAAGGAAGCAAGTTGCTGGGAGGCAGAAGCAAATCCCCCCCCCCCTTTGTGCTAATCAGGCTGTGCTGAAATTGAAACTGAAACAGGCTGTTTGATGCAAGGAAGCAAGTTGCTGGGAGGCAGAAGCAAATCCCCCCCCTTTGTGCTAATCAGGCTGTGCTGAAATTGAAACTGAAACAGGCTGTTTGCTGCAAGCAGACAAATTGTTGGGAGGCAGAGGCAGATTTTTTCCCTTGTTTTCCTACCCTAAAACATAGGTTCACCTTACAGTCCAGAGCGTCTTATACTCCAAAAAATACAGTAATCTTTTGTGTAGTCTATATAAAGTGGTTTTTACTTCCAAGCAAATGAAAGTCTTTAAAGGAGGCCATCCCATGATGCCATCAAACTTTACACCTGAAGAAGCTCAAAAGATATTATATGTGTGAAATGTGAAATAACAGGGACTACATCTCAATGTCTTTTGAATAGGCAAAAACTCTGATATAGATATTGTTTTAAAATCTCAGCCACCTTCTTTCTCATACAGCACATTTGGGGAATCAAATACAAAGCCAAGGTTAATTACAACAATTGTCTTATAGCAGCAAAAATGGAGATGGTGCACTTGAAGGTGCATTAGAACCAAAGTTTGATTTAATTTGATTTAATTTTAAATATTTGAAATCTGTTATTTACTGTTTTTTAAACTGTGTACTGATTTTGTGACATCAAGGTAGCATCAAGCGTCACCTCTTAACAACCACATTTACAGAGTTTGTTCAAGACAATCTGATCCTTCAGCTCTTCAAATGTGGCACCCATTGTCACTGTTATTGAGTCGATTGCTTGCTAAATGATTATCTAAAAATATATTTATCATACATGGATGCCAATTATTATATTTTATTGCACTCCATTACCCAGTAATACAATTTAAATCCATAAATATGAACCTACTGTCCTTAAATCAGGTTAAATTTAAGCCATAGGAGTAAAATTTATGGGAGCTGGTCCAATGTATGTAGGGTATGAAGAGATGTAACTTCACAAAGCAAATCAAACAGTAAGTTACCCAAAATATAATGCTATATTTCAGGGGTATCAAACTCAAGGCCTATGGGGTGCTTACATCTGGCCTGCGGGTCGCCCTGGAAACAGCAAAGAACCGGCCTGCAATGCCTCTGCCAATGAAAACAAAGCTCAGGGGGGGTCCTCATGCATGCACACACACCCGGGACTCCATTTTCGGCTCTGGCGGCTTCATGTAGTCCTCTACCAGTGAAAACAGAGCTCGGAGAAGTGCTCATTTTCGCTGGCGGAACGCTGCAGGAGGCTGTCCCAGCTGAAAATGGAGTCTAGGGTGGCCCCCTGGGCTACTACAGATGCATCAGACATGAGTGATATCCATGCCTATCCTGGTGAAACACAACCGTGATGCAGCTCTAAATGAAATAGAGTTTGACACACTTGCTCTATTTTCATGAACACAAAAATGGAGCTCCAATAGAACATAGAACCTATAGAAGCTATTAAATGGTGGAAACATCTTGTTGACTTTGGGCTCATAACCCTACTGTATCAAATAAAGTTAGCACTTGCATAAGAATGTCCAGGTAATTCTAAGTTGTAAGCTAGGCTGAGTAGCTGAAAGAAATATCCCCAAAGAAGGAAATGATAAATATGGTAACGTCCATATTATTGCTAAGAAAATTGGATGCATCCATCACATCACTTGGAATTTAGCTTGACTTCAAATAGATGTCCCCTTTTCACATCATACATTGTCTACTAATCTGCCATGAGAAACATTTTTATATGCTATCCACTATCATTTCTTCAAGCTCTAATTTCCTTCCATGGCTGCATCATACATTGTGCGTGGTGCTCTTCAGTAAGTGATTCTAAGTCTATGCACTTGGCTTCCCAATCTTTTGCGTCAAGTTCCTAATAGCCAACTGCTACTGACTTGGCTCACATACTGTATTAAGTGAAGATATGGCTAACAAATCTATGGAAATTCTCAGTCATCCAGGTCCTGGTTGTCTCAAAGGTGCTTTTTCAAAAGGCAGCTAGACTTCCTTTGTTTTTTTCTTGAAGACATTTCATTTCTCATTCAAAAAGCTTCATCCAGAACCGATAAAGCTTTCTGGATGAGAAGCAAAACGTTTTCAAGGAAAAACAAAGAAAGTCCAGTTGAAAAAGCACCTTTGCGACATGGTTAACAGAAATAGCAATAGCATATAACAATAGCATTTAGATTTATATTCTGCTTCACAGTAGTTTACAGTCCTCTCTGGGTCCTCATTTTACCGACCTTGGAAGGATGGAAGGCTGAGTCGACCTTGAGCCTACTGAGATTCGATCTGCCAAACTGCTGGCAGCCGGTGATTAGCAGAAGTGGCTTGCATTACTGCACTCTAACCACTGTGCCAGCAAGGCTCTTTTAATACATCACAACTAACTCAGTTCATGGAACACATTAAAACACAAACAATCACACTAAAACTTAGCATGAGGCACGAACTCCCCATTCTCTTCCTGGAGAGTAGAATTCTCCCCTACTGCTAGGTAGTCATATTTGTAGAATCTGTTTTATTGTTGTTCTACTATACTGTTAAAATCTGTCAACTGTGCCTAGTCCTAAAGCCACACTCTTTAAGTGTTTGATTTAAATCTGTGTACAGGAGATCAATACTAATTGGAACTTATGTTCCATTTGCATAACAATCCATTCATGGTTACCCCAAATACATGATAATGTAAACAAAGAGGAAACATTTTCTTGCTTCAATTGTAAAAGCACTAGAAGTCATAAATCGCTGTCAACTCATTGCAAACCACCCATACATCTCCCTTGGACCACATTTAGGTAAGTTTCTTCTCTATCATTTATGCTCTGGCAAAGTTCTTCCGATAGGTTTGCAGGTGTATTTGGAGACATGTGCCCCAGGCAATTTGGTAACAAATTTGAAAACAAAAACAAAATGGAACTAGGAAAGTCCAGTAATATCTCGTCTTACAAATGCCTTGTCGTACAAACTTTTCCAGATACAAACCTGGGGTTTAAAATTTTTTTGCCTCTTCTTACAAACTATTTTCACCTTACAAACCCACCACCGCCACTGGGATGCACTGCCTCCGGACTTCCGTTGCCAGCGAACCACCCGTTTTTGCAGTGCTGGGATTCCCCTGAAGCTCCCCTCCATGGGAAACCCCACCTCCGGACTTCTGTGTTTTTGTGATGCTGCAGGGGAATCCTGCAAAACCGAGCGCTTCGCTGGCAACGGAAGTCCAGAGGTGGGGTTTCCCAGCGAAGCCTCAGTGAAATCGCAGCATCGCAAAAGCACAGAGGTCCGGAGGTGGGATTTCGAGGACTTCGCTGTTTTTGCGATGCTGCGATTTCACTGATGCTCCCCTCGCTGGGAAACCCCACCTCTGGACTTCCGTTGCCAGCGAAGCGCTCGTTTTTGTGATGGTGGGATTTATTTATTTATTTATTTATTTATTTTATTAGTTGGACTTGTATGCCGCCCCTCTCCGAAGACTTGGGGCGGCTCACAACAAGTAAAACAGTCACAACAATGCAATTAATTAAAATATTTAACGATTTAAGAAAAACCCCATGTAATAGCAAACACACTCACAAGCATACCATGTATAAATTAACGTGCCCAGGGGAGATGTTTAGTTTCCCCATGCCTGACGGCAAAGGTGGGTCTTAAGGAGTTTTCGGAAGGCAGGAAGAGTAGGGGCAGTTCTAATCTCCGGGGGGAGTTGGTTCCAGAGAGCCGGTGCCGCCACAGAGAAGGCTCTTCCCCTGGGACCCGCCAACCGGCATTGTTTAGTTGACGGGACCCGGAGAAGGCCAACTCTGTGGGACCTAATCGGTCGCTGGGATTCGTGCGGCAGAAGGCGGTCTCGGAGATATTCTGGTCCGATGCCATGAAGGGCTTTAAAGGTCATAACCAACACTTTGAATTGTGACTGGAAATTGATCGGCAGCCAATGCAGACTGCGGAGTGATGGTGAGACATGGGCATACCTAGGTAAGCCCATGACTGCTCTCGCAGCTGCATTCTGCACGATCTGAAGTTTCCGAACACTTTTCAAAGGTAGCCCCATGTAGAGAGCATTACAGTAGTCGAACCTCGAGGTGATGAGGGCATGAGTGACTGTGAGCAATGAGTCCCGGTCCAGATAGGGCCGCAACTGGTGCACCAGGCGAACCTGGGCAAACGCCCCCCTCGCCACAGCTGAGAGATGGTTTTCTAATGTAAGCTGTGGGTCGAGGAGGACGCCCAAGTTGCGGACCCTCTCTGAGGGGGTCAATAATTCCCCCCCCCAGGGTGATGGACGGACAGATGGGATTGTCCTTGGGAGGCAGAACCCACAGCCACTCCGTCTTATCCGGGTTGAGTTTGAGTCTGTTGACACCCATCCAGGCCCCAACAGCCTCCAGGCACCGGCACATCACTTCCACCGCTTCGTTGACTGGGCATGGGGTGGGATTTCCCTGCAGCATCGCAAAAACACAGAAGTCCGGAGGTGGGGTTTCCCATGGAGGGGAGCCACAGGGGAATCCCAACAGTGCAAAAACGGGCACTTCGGCAGGCAAAAGGGGTGAATTTTGGCCTTGCACACATTAATCGCTTTTCCATTGATTTCTATGGGAAACATTGTTTCGTCTTACAAACTTTTCACCTGAAGAACCTCGTCCCGGAACCAATTAAGTTTGTAAGACAAGGTATCACTGTACTTTAGGTTATGGACTCTATCTCTTCATGACTTCATATCTTAGAAGGCCCATTTCTTGGGGTGGAGAAGAAGTAGTATATTTATTTATTAAATTTGTATGCCACCCATCTCACTGATACCAGTGTCTATTAAAAATGACTATGAACAAGAAATAGCATTTTTTTAAAAAAGCAAGGACGTGGGAAAACTAATAGAAGTACACTTCGATTCAGTTTAGAAAAGACCACACTATCATCCTGGATTTAATTTAAGTAGTATTTTAGAGATGCTAAAATTCTGATACTCTTGATCAGGTACTTACATAATCGTCATGATGGATTCCTTGTTTCTGAACAGAACTTTTTACTTCCATAGAAAACTTTTCAAACTCGGGTTTCACTGTCCTCAGTAGTGTAACTGTCTGGAGGGATGAGTATGCTTGCTTGGCTTCGAGATCGTATTTGTCTCCTCTCCTCCATGAACCATTCCCTAAGAGAGAAATGAAAATATTTATAATGCTATCAGTTTGTTGTATGAATCAAAACCAGACACATACACAGATCACTGATTCAGCTGGATTCATTAACTTATTTATGAACATAGTAATATATATATACAATACCACAAGTAGATTGTTTCTTCAATGTAGCAACAGTTACAAACAGTTTCATTTCCAGCAGCAGACAAGCTTTCAGTTCAGAGTTCAGAATGGACAGAAAGAGTACAGAGTGGGCTCAGCCACACCCAGCCTTCTAGCTTCAGTTTCGATTCTCTGCACAAACTCAGATATGTGGAGCACCCATTGGCTGACTTAGTTGCTAAGCCTATTCATTGGCTGATCTTGTTTACCATTGGCTCTTCCACTTCATGAATATTCTGCCTTCTGCCGCACGAATCCCAGCGACCAGTCAGGTCCCACAGAGTCGGCCTTCTCCGGGTCCCGTTGACTAAACAATGTCGTCTGGCGGGACCCAGCGGAAGAGCCTTCTCTGTGGCGGTCCCGACCCTCTGGAACCAGCTCCCCCCAGAGATTAGGATTGCCCCCACCCTCCTTGCCTTTCGTAAACTTCTTAAAACCCACCTCTGCCATCAGGCATGGGGGAACTGAGACATCTTCCCCAGGCCTATATAGTTTATGTATGGTATGTTGTGTGCATGTTTTTTAAATTATGGGTTTTTAACTTTGTAATATTAGATTTGTATTGCATATTGTTTTCTATTGCTGCTGTGAGCCGCCCCGTGTCTGCAGAGAGGGGCGGCATACAAATTTAATAAATAATAATAATAATAATAATAATAATAATAATAATAATAATAGTATGTGTTGTTTGGTTTTAAATGATGGGGTTTTATGTGTTTTTTCTCTTTTAATATTAGATTTGTTCCACTGTAACATTGTTTTTATTATTGTTGTGAACCGCCCCGAGTCTTCAGAGAGGGACGGCATACAAAGCTAATAAATTATTATTATTATTATTATTCTAACAAATTCCATACCAGGGACTATAAAGAGCTTGTTTTTCTCTTTTCTCCTTTGACTGTGTTTTCCCAGGTGTTGCTTTGCTTAGTAAGAAGTAACCGATAACACATTGGGAAATGCTAGGAGACTTGCTTCAGATTAAAGCTTGAATTTATTTAATTATTTATTATTTATTAATTGGATAAATTAATCTTTCCAGGGACTCGGGGCGGCTCACAACATATAAAATACTGTATACAGTACACAATATCTTAAATCCAATTATCTAATTAAAAATCTAAAAAAAAAACCAGAAACCATAGAAAACAATTATTCCATTCACTCCACATACTCTCAACGCATATGCTGCGCAGGGGGCAAAGATCTAATAGCCCCAGGCCTGGTGGCATAAGTGAGTCTTCAGACTCTTGCAGAAGGCGAGGAGGGCGGGGGCAGTGCAAATCTCTGGGGGCAGCTGATTCCAGAGGATTGGGGCCCCCACAGAAAAGGCTCTCCCCCTAGGTCCCGCCAAATGACACTGTCTGGTTGACGGAACCTGGAAAAGGCCGACTCTTTGGGACCTGACTGGTTGCTGGGATTCATGCGGGAGAAGGCGGTCTCGGAGGTATTCTGGCCCGATGCCATGTAGGGCTTTATAGGTCATAACCAACATTTTTAATTGAGTCCGGAAACCAATGGGCAGCCAATGCAGACCACGTAGTGTTGGAGAAATATGTGAGTGTCTGGGCAAGCTCATGACTGCTTGCGCAGCTGCATTGTGCACAATTTGTAGTTTCTGTACGCTTTTCAAAGGTAGCACCATGTAGAGAGCATTGCTCCAAGTGAATCTCTGGAGGCTGTGAAGTTGATGGGAGCATTTCAGGGTCCCCAAAGAGTGTTTCCTGCAGCCACTACCAGTTCTATCTATCACCTTTGGGCCAAAGATTCTCCTTCCTGCTCTAAGAGCAGAATCCATGTTCATTTAAATGTATTAATTTAAACTGGTCCATATTCAATCCACTTCAATGCAATTAAATTACATATTCCTTAACTGTAATTATCTCCAATGAGATTAATTCATAATGGATTCCTGAAATAAAGAGTTGTATCAAAAAGGAATTGTTTAATGACTTCAAAAAGAGATCATTAGGTAATTATTTGCAAAATAGATCATAATGGATCATTATTTGCAGAAAATTCTGGATGAAAAGAAAATACGAATGAAAAGAAGCATACATATCCTCTAGGACTAGAAAAGAAAGAGTGACCTGTAGATTTAGATTTATTGGATTTATTGGACCTGTAAGTCTAGGGTTTTTTTCTAACCTTGTAAAATGTATTTATTATTAACTTATTTTGCTGCCCATCTTGCCAAAAGGCGACGGGGCGGTTATAAGGTAAAATTGTTCCAATTAAGAAGAAAAAAATAGAGGAAAAAACAGGAAATGATTCTTTTTATCTTCAGTCTAATGGAAAATCCTTGTGAATTGTTTCCTACATTAAGCAAAATAAAATACAGGATTGACAGTGGGTAGCCATGCATTTAAATTTAAAAAAATCAGAAAGAAGCAGAGAAGAGGCTTTGAGTTTAATATGGGGATAAAGTGTCCTTTCAAAAAAAAATTAAGAGAAAAGGTCACACTGTCTCTTTAATACCTTTGGACATAAAACTCCAGACATGTCTAAAAATACCAAGATTCAAGTGTCAAAACAGAATGAACTGAGGTTGCAATCAGCAGTCCAGGTACGAAAAACAGTCATTTGTTCCTATTGCTGAAGTATTATCCCACCTAGGTCAAGTGAGGGTAAGCGTGAGAGAGACCATCTGGATAATAGAGTACTTGTTCTATTATGAAGTCAAGGATAGTCCCTTACTTTCTTCCTAGTTTCATATACACAGTTGGGAAGAAAAATAAGATACAGTGGTACCTCTACCTAAGAACGCCTCTACTTACAAACTTTTCTAGATAGAAACGGGTGTTCAAGATTTTTTTGCCTCTTCTCAAGAACCATTTTTCATTTACAAATCCAAGCCTCTGAAACTGTAACTGGGAAAGGCAAGGAGAAGCCTCTGTGGGGCCTCTCTAGGAATCTCCTGGGAGGGAAACAGGGCTGGAAGAGGCGGAGAGAAGCCTCCGTGGGGCCTCTCTAGGAATCTCCTGGGAGGGAAACAGGGCTGGAAGAGGCGGAGAGAAGCCTCTGTGGGGCCTCTCTAGGAATCTCCTGGGAGGGAAACAGGGCTGGAAGAGGCGGAGAGAAGCCTCCGTGGGGCCTCTCTAGGAATCTCCTGGGAGGAAATAGGGCATTTCATCCTCCCTGTGGTTTCCCCAACCGCACGCATTATTTGCTTTTACATTGATTCCTATGGGAAAAATTGCTTCTTCTTACAAACTTTTCTACTTAAGAAGCTGGTCACGGAACAAATTAAGTTCGTAAGTAGAGGTACCACTGTATTTCCTCCAAAATTTGGCCCTCTCTGATGCATCCACAATGGTTAAATTTCACTATACCAATTCCACTGGCCTTGGTGGAATCTCAACATTTTTTGAAATGGAAAGTTCAAAAACGTTTAATGTTCCTCCAAAATATAGCATAGCAATAGAATTACAGCATTTAGACTTATATACCACTTCATAGTGCTTTTACAGCCCCCTCTAAGTGGTTTACAGAATCAGCATATTGCCCCCCAACAATCTGGGTCCTCATTTTATCCACCTCGGAAGGATGGAAGGCTGAGTCAACCTTGAGCCGGTGGTGAGATTTGAACTGCTGAACTACAGCTAGCAGTTAGCTGAAGTAGCCTGCAGTGCTGTACTCTAACAACTGCACCACCGTGACTCTATAGTGTGCCATGTTTTTATAGACAGCTGTGCCTCTGCCCATCCTGGCTTTCCTTAATCTTTCAGTGGCCTTCAATATAGACTAGAACAGAACAGAATTCTTTATTGGCCAAGTGTGATTGGACACACAAGGAATTGCTCCACAATGGCAAAAGGCATCCCGATACGTCACAAAACAGTCCGTGACGCAATCGGGTTTAACATCCCTGTGCTACGGGATCCCTCTTTTAGATTTTGTCATCTCATGGAATTTACCATGTTGCTTTTTCGGTGGCTGTTCCTGTGCTCTGGCATGATCTTGCTTCCAATACATCAAAGGCCTCACCTGTGTTTGCTTTCAGAAAAGCTATTAAGACCTGGCTTTTTTTTTAGTGTTTGGATCCAGTTGAATGGAGTTGTTTAATTAGCATGTTTGGCCATCAATTTATATTTTGCCCAGGGTTTTGAAAGTTATGTGGTTATTTCTTTGGTTTATTGTTTGCTTTTCGCTCCACGCCACCCAGAGTCACATTGTTTGACTTGGGTGGCCTTAAAATCCATCAAATACATAATTAAAATAATTCTCACTAGCAAGGCCTGTCATGTGGTAGAGTTGTGTGTCTTATATCAACTGCCAGAAATGGGCAGGTCCAATGGAGTTATTGCAAAAATTCTTTCATGTGAGCTATTTTCTATTAAGACAGAAGACCATGTGAGCGGGCAGGCAAAGCTCACAACACACCAATAGGTTCCTAATACAGTATTGCAAAACTTTATGCTTGTTCTTAGCTTATTACAGACGTGGAAACCTTGCAAGCCATGTGAGAAATAAAGATGCAGTTATACAGAAAGCATAATTTCACTACCAAAATATTGCGGTATGAATTCTTTCATCTTGTCTTCATGCTTTGAATTTTTTATTTTTTTGTAAAAGAGCATGATTATGAATGACCATGAGATACCACTTAGAAATAAAGGTATGCAAATGCTGAATGCTTAGTTTGCTGAAACAATGTTAAGTGTTAAGTGCCACTAGATGTTAGTTGCAGAATCACAAATTAATGCTGACACATGGTTAACCATGTTGCAACTGCCTTTCTGCTACTATTCCTATTTGTTCCGTCCATTCAGTAACTCAAAAAAAAAGCATTCAGTCCAAAACTTGCAAGAGTATTTCCACAAATATCTATAAACTCAAAAATCCAGTCTGTATACAGAGAAGCATTTTAAAGAACTCATTTCTGGATTTAACCAAAAAATGCTCTGTCCTACACATTGGCAAAAAGAATCAGAACACCAAATACAAACTGAATAAACAAGACATTATAGACTACCCTCACTCTGTAAAAGACCTTGGAATACTCATATCAAATGACCTAAGTGCCAAAGCCCACTGCAGAAACATCACCAAAAAGGCTTCCAGAGTTGTTAATTTAATCCTATGTAGTTTCTGCTCCGGTAATCTCACACTACTAACCAGAGCATACAAAACTTTTGCAAGACCAATCCTTGAATACAGCTCATCTGTCTGGAACCCACACCATATTTTGCACATAAACACTCTAGAAAATGTCCAGAGATATTTTACTAGAAGAGCTCTCCACTCACAACAGAATATCCTACGCAACTAGACTTACAATCCTAGGTTTAGAAAGCTTAGAACTACGTCACCTTAAACATGACCTAAGCATGGCCCATAAAATAATCTGCTACAACATCCTTCCTGTCAACGACGACTTCAGCTTCAACCACAACAATGCCCAAGCACACACAACAGATACAATCCTAAAGTAAAACGCTCTAAACCTGACTGCAGGAAATACGACTTTAGTAACCAAATAGTTGATGCATGGAACTCACTATCAGTCTCTGTAGTATCATCACCTAACCCCCAAAACTTTACCCTTAGACTATCCACTGTTGACCTCTCCTGATTCCTAAGAGGTCAGAGTAAAGGGCGTGCATAAGTGTACCAGCATGCTTTCCATCCCCTGTCCTAATGTTTCTCTTTTACTAGTATCATGTATATAAATATTATTATATCTTTGTATACCATCAATACTTGACAAAACCAACAAAATAAAATAAATAAAATAAATCATAATACGGTTTGCTGTTTTTGGAATAAAATAAATGTGTGAACCCAACCAGCTTATGGCTTGGCATAACATGTATCACTCAAGGCACTGCAATTTATAGGCAACTTTAACTTACAACCACTCACTTAATGACCATTTGAAGTTAAAACAGCACTAAAAAAGTAATTTACAACCAATTCTCACACTTACAGCATTCTCTGATCACATGATCAAAATCTGGGTGCTTGGCAACCAGCATGTATTTATGATGCATGCAGCAATCTGAGATCATATAATCATCATTTATGACTTTCCCCAGCCAGCTTCCGATAAACAAAGTTAAGGAGGAAACCTGGATTTGTTTAATGACCACATGATTCTCTTAAATAACTGCAGCAAAAAAAAAAGGTTAGAAAATTAGGCACAATTCACTCAGCAACTACTTTGCTTAGCAACATACATTATGGACCCAACTGTAGTTGTAAGGCAAGGACTGTCTACATTGCCTAAGTATTTATTCCAAAATGACTTTATTTATTCCAAAAGAAAATAGCATTTTAAATCATTTGTCTGGGATAACAGACCATTAAGTTGAAAAATATCAGCTGTGTAACTCGGGAATAATGTTGCCAAGAACTGTGGTACCTCTACCTAAAAATGCCTCTACATACAAAGTTTTCTAGAAAAGAACCAGATGTCCAAGATTTTTTTGCCTCTTCTCAAGAACCCTTTTACAAACTTACAAACCCAAGCCTCTGAAACTGTAACCGGAAAAGGCAGGGAGAAGCCTCCGTGTGGCCTCTCTAGGAATCTCCTGGGTGGAAACAAGGATGAAAAAGGTGGACAGAAGCCTCTGTGGAGCCTCTCTAGGAATCTCCTGGGAGGAAACAGGGCCGGAAAAGGCGGGGAGAAGCCTCCGTGGGGCCTCTCTAGGAATCTCCTGGGAGGAAACAGGGCTGGAAAAGGTGGAAAGTAGCCTCTGTGGGGCCTCTCTAGGAATCTCCTCGGAGGAAACAGGGATGTGTAACAGAGTCGACTGACAACGAGTCAGTCGAGGTGACTGGGGCACGTACTTGTCCACCTGTCTGGGAAGAGTTTGATCTGGTGACACCTGATGAAGTGGACAAGGTCATCGGAGCTGTGAGTTCCGCCACCTGTTTACTGGATCCGTGTCCCTCCTGGTTGGTTTCGGCCAGCAGGGAGGTGACACGGAGCTGGGCCCAGGAGATTACCAACGCTTCCTTGGGGAGGGGAGTTTTTCCATCACTCTATAAAGAAGCGCTTGTGCGCCCCCTCCTCAAGAAGCCCTCTCTGGACCCAGCCGTACTTGACAACTATCGTCCAGTCTCCAACCTTCCCTTTATGGGGAAGGTTGTCGAGAAGGTGGTGGCACTCCAGCTCCAGCGGTCCTTGGAAGAAGCCGATTATCTAGGTCCCCAGCAGTCGGGTTTCAGGGCCGGTTACAGCACGGAAACCGCTTTGGTCGCGTTGATGGATGATCTCTGGCGGGCCCGGGACAGGGGTTTATCCTCTGTCCTGGTGCTCCTTGACCTCTCAGCGGCTTTCGATACCATCGACCATGGTATCCTTCTGCACCGGCTGGAGGGGTTGGGAGTGGGAGGCACTGTCCTTCAGTGGTTCTCCTCCTACCTCTCTGGCCGGTCGCAGTCGGTGGTAGTGGGGGGCCAGAGGTCGACTCCTAGGTTTCTCCCTTGTGGGGTGCCTCAGGGGTCGGTCCTCTCCCCCCTGCTATTCAACATCTACATGAAACCGCTGGGCGAGATCATCCAAGGACATGGGGTGAGGTATCATCAATATGCGGATGATACCCAGCTTTACATCTCCACCCCATGCCCAGTCAACGAAGCGGTGGAAGTGATGTGCCGGTGCCTGGAGGCTGTTGGGGCCTGGATGGGTGTCAACAGACTCAAGCTCAACCCGGATAAGACGGAGTGGCTGTGGGTTCTGCCTCCCAAGGACAATCCCATCTGTCCGTCCATCACCCTGGGGGGGGAATTATTGACCCCCTCAGAGAGGGTCCGCAACTTGGGCGTCCTCCTCGATCCACAGCTCACATTAGAACAACATCTTTCAGCTGTGGCGAGGGGGGCGTTTGCCCAGGTTCGCCTGGTGCACCAGTTGCGGCCCTATCTGGACCGGGACTCATTGCTCACAGTCACTCATGCCCTCATCACCTCGAGATTCGACTACTGTAATGCTCTCTACATGGGGCTACCTTTGAAAAGTGTTCGGAAACTTCAGATCGTGCAAAATGCAGCTGCGAGAGCAGTCATGGGCCTACCTAGGTATGCCCATGTTTCACCATCACTCCGCAGTCTGCATTGGTTGCCGATCAATTTCCGGTCACAATTCAAAGTGTTGGTTATGACCTTTAAAGCCCTTCATGGCATCGGACCAGAATATCTCCGAGACCGCCTCCTGCCGCACGAATCCCAGCGACCGATTAGGTCCCACAGAGTGGGCCTTCTCCGGGTCCCGTCAACTAAACAATGTCGGTTGGCGGGCCCCAGGGGAAGAGCCTTCTCTGTGGCGGCCCCGGCCCTCTGGAACCAACTCCCCCCGGAGATTAGAACTGCCCCTACTCTTCCTGCCTTCCGTAAACTCCTTAAAACCCACCTTTGCCGCCAGGCATGGGGGAACTAAAACATCTCCCCCGGGCACGTTTAATTTATGCATGGTATGTCTGTGTGTGTGACTGTTAGCATATGGGGTTTTTTAAATATTTAAATATTTTAAATCTGTCTGATTGCTTATGATTTGTTTTTTACATGTTGTGAGCCGCCCCGAGTCTTCGGAGAGGGGCGGCATACAAATCTAAGTAATAAATAATAATAATAAATAAATGGAAAAGGCGGAGAGAAGCCTCCAGAGGGCCCCTATAGGAATTTCCTGGGAGGAAACAGGACCTCCACCCTCCCCGTGGTTTCCCCAATCGCATGCATTATTTGTTTTTACATTGATTCCTATGGGGAAAATTGCTTCTTCTTACAAACTTTTCCACTTAAGATCCTGGTCACGGAACGAATTAAGTTCTTAAGTAGAGGTACCACTGTAATTTGAGCGGCACTATGTGGTTTTTCTCCAAAAAAACTGTCCATAGGAATAGTAAGGCCATAGTACCCAGTGGCCTAGTAGATTTAGGCAGAGGTGAAATGCTCCTGGTTTGCTCATGCCTATCGCTAGTTGGAGAGCCGGTCGCAAAGGTAGTGCAAGGTTCCGCCCACTGACTCGGATGCCACCATATGGGTTCTTTTACCCTCTGCGCATGCAAAAATCATTCTGTGCATGCACAGAGGTTAAAAGAATGGCGGCGCCTGGGTGAAGCCTTGCACTCCCTTCGCGACTGATTCTCCGACGACTGATAGGCACAAGCAAACCGAGAGCATTTCATCCCTGGATTTAGGACTGGATTGCAAGAACAGATGGCGTATAGAATTGCCTTGATAAAGTGTGTTTAAGCCATACTGGGGTATCAAGTCTGCTTTTGACTCCTGGCAACTACCTGGACAAGTATCTTCTTGGCAAGATTTCAGAAGTGGTTCGCCATTTCCTCCTTCCTAGGGCTGAGAACCTGTGACTGGTCCAAGGTCACCCAGCTAGCTTGATATCCAAGGCAAGACTGCAACTCCAAGGTTCCTAGTTTCTAGCCTGCTGCCTTAACCACTAACCAAAACGGTTCAGCTGGTATATATTACCTGACAGGAAGAGAGCTCTCTTGGTTTTGACAAAATGTTAATAGAACACCTGTCCTACAGAAGCAAAACTAAAGCAGTCTTTTCAAGCGTTTCAGCTTTGATCAATTTGTTATTATTTGCCTGGTACATTTTAAGATGGTAGGGTTTATACCAAACGGTATTTTCATTGCCTTTTAATTTATGATTTATTTTTTTTGCTAAGGTATTTATTTTGCAAAGTACTCAAAGTAATGGTGTCGCATAGGTATGCAATTTATTTATATATGTACAAGAACACAGAGAGAGAAACACACACACATTTTTGTGATATATTTTAATGAAGGGTAATTTATAAATATGATATAAATAAATAAATACATACATAAGCAAACAAGCTCACTTCCTAGAAATAACTTTCAATGAAGCCAAACACTAAAGTCAAGCCTTGGATATTGTCCATTAAATAACTTGCAAGACCCACAAACCGCACACACACTTGCTTAGATGGCAAGTTTTTCCTGCATCTAAACATGCTACCTTGGGGAATTCCTGTGCAAGTACACTATTTAAAGTGAAGTTTTATTTGTTAAATGACCCGGTCTCTCTCCTCAAACTGCACCATGGATATCGCTCCACTGAAACTTACTATCAAAAGAAGGAGCTAGTAAAAATGAAACAAAACTCAAATATTTAAACTTTTTTTTTTGCCGAACACTCAGCTAATTTCCAGTAATGCAAGTTTAAAAGTATAACCCAAACAAGATATTAAAGGGCAAAATAGTTATAATTCTCCGCATAAAGTCATCAAATAGAAATGAATAAATGGTGCTTTTCTGACCAAGGTTTTTATGAGTAGCCAGTGAGACTTTCAAATTTTGCTTCATCACGTATAATAGTTTTTCTTAACTCTCCAGAAGGAAATAAATTAAAAATCTGGAAATTATTATTATTTTTAATTATTTATTAGATTTGTATGCTGCCCCTCTCCGTAGACTCGGGGCGTCTCACAACAGTAATAATACAATATATAGATTAGATTAGATTAGATTTATTGGATTTATATGCCGACCCTCTCCGCAAACTCAGGGCAGCTCACAACAAGGTAAAAACAATACATAATAACAAATCCAATACCCACCAATCCAATTACAATTTTAAACTAAAAAAATCATAAAAAACAACCCCAGAATATTAAAAACATGCATACAGTCAATCTAACACCAAAACAACATGGGCAAGGGGGAGATGTTTCAGTTCCCCCATGCCTGATGGCAGAGGTGGGTTTTAAGGAGTTTGCGAAAGGCAAGGAGGGTGGGGGCAATCCTAATCCCAGGGGGGACCTGGTTCCAGGGGGTCGGAGCCGCCACAGAGAAGGCTCTTCCCCTGGGTCCCGCCAGACGACATTGTTTAGTCGACGGGATCCGGAGAAGGCCAACTCTGTGGGACCGAACCGGTCGCTGGGATTCATGCGGCAGAAGGCGGTCCCGGAGATATTCTGGTCCGGTGCCATGTAGGGCTTTATAGGTCATAACCAACACTTTGAATTGTGACTGGAAACTGATCGGCAACCAATGCAGACTGCGGAGTGTTGGAGTGATATGGGCATACTTAGAGCAGCCCATAATTGCTCTCGCAGCTGCATTCTGCACGATCTGAAGTTTCCGAACACTTTTCAAAGGTAGCCCCATGTAGAGAGCGTTACAGTAGTCGAGCCTCGAGGTGATGAGGGCATGAGTGACTAATAATTAAAACAAATCTAATAATTAAAAATCGCTAAAAATGTCAGCCTTGCAAGGTAGTCCAAACAAGAAACCTACCCAGAAGTATTAGCTCCATCTTTATCCCAAAGTTGCATTAACAGAATCTTGAAAATCTGAAAGTACGTTTGTTCTTTGCGGGGGAGGGGGATAAAATCCTTTCTGAGACATTTGCCATATCCCCATTCCTTCTGTGGGCTCAATTGCTGACCTGTTATCCAACCATCACTATCTCCTGTCTCCCAAGGTTATTCCCACAAACCATTACAGGAGAACAGAGGGAATTAATCTAGAGCTATCCTTTAAGGCACAAATGACAAGCCCAGACTACGGTAATAAAGTTTGGACACACTATGAGAGTGCCCCCGTTCCTCTAGAGATGTCCACAATGTTGGGAGAAGAAAGATAAGATGACCACCAACAGCAGGGCAGATGAACTTGACTGCAACAGTGAAAAGTCCCCATTGAAAAATCTTAGCCAGGTTGGGACAGATCATTCTGGAGAGACTCAATCGATGTAGTTGCTAATAATCAACATTAACTTGATTATGCGGACGTTGTGAACTCCAATACTCTGGACATTTTTAAGAGGAAATTGGACTGCCAGTTGGCTGGGATGCTATAGGGTTCCTGCTTAGGCAGGGGGTTGGACTTGATGACCCACATGGTCCCTTCCAACTCTAACAATAAATAAATAATAAACAAATAAATAAATAAATAAACAAACTTAATGGTAATCAACCAACCAACCAACCAATCAATCCATCAATCAGTATTCAGGTCTCAGCAGATGACATCACCTGCCTTTCTCTTGGCTTGGAAACTAAGCATGATCAGCCCTGGTTAGCATCTGGAGGAGACTACAATGAACGTCCAAGAGTACAGGCAAATTGAAAAGTTGAAAGACAAACACAAATCACTTGCATATTGCTACAAAGCAAACGGAAAAGTTGTGCCCATTAACTAGGGGAAGCTAATCTGGTGGGCCTTTTAAAACATCTGTAAAAAATATGACTTTAGTAATCGGGTTGTCGAAGCGTGGAACTCCTTTACCAGACTCTATAGTATCATCCCCTAACCCCCAACATTTTACCCTTAGACTATCCACTGTTGACCTCTCCAGATTCCTAAGAGGTCAGTAAGGGGCGTACATAAGTGCACTAGAGTGCCTTCCGTCCCTGTCCTATAGTCTCTCCTATATCTCGTATTTCTTCTCTACTATATCCTGTATAACCTTCATTGTGTATTATTGTGTATTGGACAAACAAACAAACAAACAAATAATTCTTATAGTTTAAGAAGACCAAATGATGCCTCAGTCAATCAGAGTGTGATACAGTGTCTTTGCTATCATTGCCTTCCAATAAAAGTTACTTTTGAAATGTTAATTGTTTCAGGGTTCAGCTTTCTTGAGAAGGCTGGGATTCAGATAAAAAACAATTTTACAGAATAGCTCAATTTTCTGAAAACAACATGGGAAGCAACCATGAACAAAATTAATTTTCACTGAATTAACCATGGATCTGTCTGCCTACTTTTGCTTCTTTTCATGTTTGCCAAATGTCATAATTCAAATGCTTGTTTGAAAAGTTACCACGACTTGCTTAAAAACTGACACCATCACTAAAATCGTTAGCATGTTTAGAAAAATCTTGCAATCCAGTAGAAGACAGAAATTACATTACCATATGACGAACTGTTGAAAAGTTCAATATTGAAGAAAGCATGATCTCCGCTAGTCATTCCTTGCCGATGTGCAGCCAACATGATGTTCCGTATTGCGTCACTGCTGGCACACATGATCACAACTGGTGGAAATAAATGGAAAACAGAGATAAGGAGCCATTCCTCAAAGACCAGAAACAGACTGTCAAGTTTCTGAAAAGCTGGAGACAATGACATAGACGGTCCTCTGGTTGTTTTGTTTTTAGTTTTTAATTCACGGCTATACAAAGGACATTGACAACACCAGGATATTAAATGTGAAAAAAACACAGTCAATGAAAGGCCAACTTTCACCAGGATGGCAGTTCCTAAGTTAACCAAACATTAAGCACCTGATTTTATGCAAGTATTAAAATAAAATAAATATTAATAAAGATGAAGCATTATTTGGACCTGCGATATGAACAGATGATGGACTCGAGGGAAAAAAACATGTTTGGCAAAGTTTAGTAAGAAGAAGGAAAGGCAATTTTTATTTTTTATTTTTATTTTATTTTATTCATTTGTCCAATACACAAATACATAGGAAGAAAAATAGACATGTGGTAATATATATAAGGGTAAAAGTGAATTTAGAGGAGAGGACATATTAAAGGAAGAGAATATATATGATAGGTGAAAGAAAGGAAAGACAATTGGACAGGGGACCAAAGGCACACCAGTGCACTTATGTACGCCCCTTACTGGCCTCTTAGGAACCTGGAGAGGTCAATCGTGGAGAATCTAAGGGAGAAATGTTGGGGGTTAGGGGTTGACACAATTGAGTCCGGTAATGAGTTCCACGCTTCGATAACTCGATTGTTGAAATCATATTTTTTACAGTCAAGTTTGGAGCGGTTCGTATTAAGTTTGAATCTGTTGCGTGCTCTTGTGTTGTTGCGGTTGAAGCTGAAGTAGTCATTGACCGGTAGGACATTGCAGCATATGATCTTGTGGGCAATACGCAAACCGTGTTTTAGGCGCCTTAGTTCTAGGCTTTCTAGGCCCAGGATTGTTAGTCTATTTTTGCAGGATATTCTGTTTCGAGTGGAGAAGTGAAGGGCCCTTCTGGTGAAATATCTTTGGACATTTTCAAGGGTGTTGATGTCTGAGATGTGGTATGGGTTCCAGACAGATGAGCAGTAGTCTAGGATGGGTCTGGCAAAAGTTTTGTAGGCTCTTGTGAGTAGTGTGAGATTGCCTGAGCAGAAGCTGCGTAGGATCAGGTTAACAACTCTAGAAGCTTTTTTGGCGATATTGTTGCAGTGGGCTTTAGTACTTAGGTCATTCGATATTAGTATTCCAAGGTCTTTTACTGAGTGTGGGTTGGCAGTGAGAGATTGTTTATTCAGTTCGTATGTGCGGTTTGGATTCTTTTTAAGGTGGATAGACCCTGCTAGCATGTCTCTCTGTCTCTGTTTTACACACACACACACACAAACAAACAGAGAAAGAGAAAAAAAACAAAACAAAAAGAAATGAGAAAATAATGATTTCTTTCCCCTCCATCAAGGCCATCCTGAACAGCAGAGCACTTGGTGGCAATGACGAGGCCAACCCTGAAGTCCAGGCCCAGGCCTCGACTTCAGCCCAAGCACCATCACAGCCACACAAAAAAGGCCACGTCATTGTCATTCCCAAGGAATACAAGCCTTGGAGAAGGACAAGATTGCCCTCATGGCCCAGTGCTCCCCAGGATTTGCCTTGTACCACTTATTTTCAGATTTGTGTCCTCCCTCTAACACTACTGTTAGTACAAGGTACATGGTTGTTAGGGTTTGCCATTGTAAACTACCTATTGTAGTCTCTTGTACTATCACTTTAAATATTTTGGGCTGGTTCACCATAAGAGGGCGCCAGTACTCCCTTCCCTCAGTACTCCTTTAACGCTCATTCACTTTTGCTTTGCCTTGAGGGGGGAGTGTATTTGCTTAGTACTTATTATATTGGATGGCTTAGTGCTTGTTATGGCTTGTTTCTATTTTGTATATATGTAAATAGTACTTATTAAGCATAACTAAGTCTGTGTCTTTTTCTTTGGCTTTACCACACATCCACACTCTGTTAAAATTCTCTGCTCAGTGTATGTCAAAGGTCTCATAGCCTAGCTATACCGAGACATACCAACAACTACTATAATCTGCTTTTTCAGTTTTCATATCTATGGCTAAAGGCATAGCCAAAGGAAAAGTATGTTTTGGAAAAAGATGAGTTAAATCTCAAAATAGATTGTTAGAATTTGTTTTCACCTGAGCAAAAACTTTGGGGGCTTGTCAACTCAATGACTCCAAGTTACTTGGTCTTAACATAGTTAACTATATGACAATTTATCTGGTAAATAATGACTTTCACAACATTTAAGTTGGACATTTAATAGTTGAAGAATCAGCTAAAGCAGAGAATCTTGCTGAAGGAAAACAACCCCAGAATAAACATGAAGCCAATAATTTATTTTATTTATTATTTGGATTTGTATGCCGCCCCTCTCCGAAGACTATGAAGTTGCTTGCTGTCAACAAACATCAAAATGATCTATTAATATTAGTCTTGGTAGTTACTATGAATAGTAAAATAGTGGATTAGTGACTTGTAATTCTCCTGCACTCTCACCTATTTAGGCAACAAGTAGAAGCCACAGCAAGGGAAGGCTTTCTCTGGTTTTGCTGGCACACCAATTTATGATGCCATTTGACAACAAGAGTCATATCTTCTTCATCATTTAGTTGGACTAGACTAGAGCGACATGTCCTAGTTACAGGAATGCCACTGGAGGCAACTTGGAAGATGAGCCTTGGTGGCGCATTGGTTAGAGTGTAGTACTGCAAGCAGCTTCTGCTGACTGCTGGCTGTAGCTCACCAGTTCAAATCTCACCAGACTCAAGGTTGACTCAGCCTTCCATCCTTCCGAGGTGGGTAAAATGAGAACCCGGATTGGTGGGGGCAATATGCTGACTCTATAAACCGCTTAGAGAGGGCTGTAAAGCACTGTAAAGCGGTATTTAAGTCTAAGTGCTATTGCTATACTGCATGTACAAAAAGCAGCAGCTAAACCCTTCAGGGAACAATGCCCTCAAACCAGAAAAGACATTGATTTTGAAATTGTTGCATTGGATGCTAAGAGGCTTCAAGGTCCACCTGAAAGTGATGGTTATTCCTCTGAGAGCCCTTTGATGTTCAGCCCCAGGATAAATTGTGCAATGGTTTGCTGAACCCAATTCTGTCCATCTGGCCCGGTCATTAAAAAACATCCTGGTTAACCAGATGATTTCTTAGTTTTCATGTTATGTTTTTGTTTTGTTGTGTACCCCATTCACTGTCCAATTTTGATTGGATCTGTACTGTAAAAGAAATATACAAAATAAGTAAAATTGACCTTTGCTTAACCTAACAGATCTGCTGTCAGCACTTGTATAACTTGATTTGACGTTGTTGTCATTAACGTTAAGTGCACATAAAATTGGGAACTTAAAAATTAAATTTAGAGAGAAAAATCAAATTGATATTAAGAAAAAATATTAATAATACAAAGCATCCCTATACCATTGAGAAAATGAAATAAAATGGATACACTAACAAGAAAACCAAAAGGTTGTATATATATATGTAATACAGTGATCCCTCGATTATCGCGAGGGTTCCGTTCCAAGACCCCTCGCGATAATCGATTTTTCGCGATGTAGGGTTGCGGAAGTAAAAACACCATCTGCGCATGCGCGCCCTTTTTTTTCATGGCCGCGCATGCGCAGATGGTGGAGTTTGCGTGGGCGGCAGGGAAGACCCAGGGAAGGTTCCTTCGGCCACCCAGCAGCTGATCTGCTCGGCAGCGCAGCGAGGAGCCGAATCGGGGTTTCCCCTTTGCGTGGGCGGCGGGGAAACCCCGATCTTCGTCTGCTCGCTGCTGCTGCGGCCGCCCAGCAGCTGATCTGCTCGGCAGCGCAGCAGCAGCGAGCAGACGAAGATCGGGGTTTCCCCGCCGCCCACGCAAAGGGGAAACCCCGATTCGGCTCCTCGCTGCGCTGCCGAGCAGATCAGCTGCTGGGCGGCCGAAGGAACCTTCCCTGGGTCTTCCTCGCTGATGCCCCCGCTCGCCCGCCCGCCCGCCGCCCGCCAGCAAGAGGGGGAGAGATAGAGAAAGAGAGAGAAGGAAAGAAAGAGATGAGAGAGGGAGGAAGAGAGTGTGAGAGAGGAAGAAGCAAGATAGAGAAAGAGAGAGAGAAAGAAAGATGAGAAAGGAAGGAAGAGGTACCCAGCTTTACATCTCCACCCCATGCCCAGTCAACGAAGCGGTGGAAGTGATGTGCCGGTGCCTGGAGGCTGTCGGGGCCTGGATGGGTGTCAACAGACTCAAACTCAACCCGGATAAGACGGAGTGGCTGTGGGTTCTGCCTCCCAAGGACAATCCCATCTGTCCGTCCATCACCCTGGGGGGGGGAATTATTGACCCCCTCAGAGAGGGTCCGCAACTTGGGCGTCCTCCTCGATCCACAGCTCACATTAGAAAACCATCTCTCAGCTGTGGCGAGGGGGGCGTTTGCCCAGGTTCGCCTGGTGCACCAGTTGCGGCCCTATCTGGACCGGGACTCATTGCTCACAGTCACTCATGCCCTCATCACCTCGAGGTTCGACTACTGTAATGCTCTCTACATGGGGCTACCTTTGAAAAGTGTTCGGAAACTTCAGATCGTGCAGAATGCAGCTGCGAGAGCAGTCATGGGCTTACCTAGGTACGCCCATGTTTCACCAACACTCCGCAGTCTGCATTGGCTGCCGATCAATTTCCGGTCACAATTCAAAGTGTTGGTTATGACCTTTAAAGCCCTTCATGGCATCGGACCAGAATATCTCCGAGACCGCCTCCTGCCGCACGAATCCCAGCGACCGATTAGGTCCCACAGAGTGGGCCTTCTCCGGGTCCCGTCAACCAAACAATGCCGGTTGGCGGGTCCCAGGGGAAGAGCCTTCTCTGTGGCGGCACCGGCTCTCTGGAACCAGCTCCCCCCAGAGATTAGAACTGCCCCTACTCTTCCTGCCTTCCGAAAACTCCTCAAAACCCACCTTTGTCGTCAGGCATGGGGAAACTAAACATCTCCCCTGGGCACGTCAATTTATGCATGGTATGCTTGTGTGTGTGTCTGTTATCATATGGGGTTTCTTTTCTTAAATCGTTAAATTTTAATTAATTGGATTGTTGTGACTGTTTTTACATGTTGTGAGCCGCCCCGAGTCTTCGGAGAGAGGCGGCATACAAGTCCAACAAATAAATAAATAAATAAATAAATAAATAAATAAGAGAGTGACGTCATCGGGTGGGAAAAATCGCGATATAGCGTTTCGCGAAGAACGATATCGCGAAAATCGAGGGATCACTGTATATATGTAATAACTTTTAAAAGGAAGATATTCCTTTTTGTATTATATATAAGCTGCAAACCAATCACACCACTTTTTAGGTGGTGAAGACACTAAGCTATGATACCAAATAGTCCATGTATAAAGCAAGATGCTTTATTCTTTTTTCTATTTGTATGTTGTGTATATATTGTCATTTTGTTGTCCTTTGTTATCTTTCTGTTTTAATGTATATATTTAATAAAGTCTTTAAAAAAAACAACAACGTTAAGTGCACATATTTTATTTTGCTGTATATGAAATGCCGAAAAATGCCGTTTTGTCCCCTCTCTGACATGGTTTGCACCATGTCACCACTCAGTTTCCGCAAAATACTTTTGTTATTTATTAATACTTTGTGGGATATTGCAGACTGACAGGAGGGGAAAACTCCCTATTCAGAAGTGCCAAAAGGAAGCATCCCTCACACCCTCTTTCTGAGCAACATCACTATAAAAGAATGAAAGGTTAAGCATCACATTTTTGTGCTGTCCCTCCAACATTTCCTTTTGGGTAAGCGCCTGGAGTTTTAACATTCCTTGAACCAAAGGCCTTAAAAAAGAAGGCCTAAGAAATGTGAAAGTAGATCAACCAAAGGAATGGTTTAGGTCAAGAAGAAGCTATCCTTAGTTTGAAAAACAACAGTAAAACAGTAAAACAGTAAAAACCCACCTTTGCCGTCAGGCATGGGGGAACTGAACATCTCCCCCTGGGCACGTTTAATTTATGCATGGTATGTCTGTGTGTGTATCTGTTAGCATATGGGGTTTTTAAATATTTAAATATTTTAAATTTGTCTGATTGCTTATGATTTGTTTTTACATGTTGTGAGCCGCCCCGAGTCTTCGGAGAGGGGCGGCATACAAATCTAAGTAATAAATAAATAAATAAAAAACTTACCCCAGGTTAGAAACATAGAAGACTGACGGCAGAAAAAGACCTTATGATCCATCTAGTCTGCCCTTATACTATTTTTTGTATTTTATCTTAGGATGGATCTATGTTTATCCCAGGCATGTTTAAATTCAGTTACTGTGGATTTACCAACCACGTCTGCTGGAAGTTTGTTCCAAGGATCTACTACTCTTTCAATAAAATAATATTTTCTCACGTTGCTTTTGATCTTTCCCCCAACTAACTTCAGATTGTGTCCCCTTGTTCTTGTGTTCACTTTCCTATTAAAAACACTTCCCTCCTGGACCTTATTTAACCCTTTAACATATTTAAATGTTTCGATTATGTCCCCCCTTTTCCTTCTGTCCTCCAGACTATACAGATTGAGTTCATTAAGTCTTTCCTGATACGTTTTATGCTTAAGACCTTCCACCATTCTTGTAGCCCGTCTTTGGACCTGTTCAATTTTGTCAATATTTTTTGTAGGTGAGGTCTCCAGAACTGAACACAGTATTCCAAATGTGGTCTCACCAGCGCTCTATATAAGGGGATCACAATCTCCCTCTTCCTGCTTGTTATACCTCTAGCTATGCAGCCAAGCATCCTACTTGCTTTCCCTACCGCCAGACCACACTTAATTAAGTGGAATAAGGTTATTCCACTTAATATAATAATGTCCTGGCATGGAACTGAAGATATGCAATAGAAATAGCATTTAGACTTACTGTACTCATAGTACTTTTACAGCCCTCTCTAAGTGATTTACAGAGTTAGTATATCGCCCCCAACATTTTACCCATCTTGGAAGGATGGAAGGCTGAGTCAACCTTGAGCCAGGTGAAATTTGAACTAGTGAACTACAGCCAGCAGTCAGCAGAATCAGCTTGCAGTGCTGCACTCTAACCAATGCGCCCCAAAGGCTTATAATCTATAATAATAACCAGTACCTTGAATTGCACCCAGAAATTCCCATCTCGAGGTAGCTGTCACAATGTACAATAAAGGTAGTCCTTGAATTACAACGGTTGGCTTAGAACCGTTGGAAGTTTGTTTGTTTGTTTGTTTGTTTGCTTGCTTGCTTGCTTACTTATTTATTTATTCATTCAATTTTTATGCTGCCCTTCTCCTTAGACTCAGGGCGGCTTACAACATGTTAGCAATAGCACTTTTTAACAGAGCCAGCCTATTGCCCCCACAATCCGGGTCCTCATTTTACCCACCTCCAAAGGATGGAAGGCTGAGTCAACCTTGAGCCGGTGATGAGATTTGAACCGCTGACCTTCAGATCTACAAGTCAGCTTCAGTGGCCTGCAGTACAGCACTCTACCTGCTGCGCCACCCCGGCTCATACAAGTTACAACGGCACTGAGAAAACTAACTTATTACCATTTTTCACTCTCATGCCTATTGTAGCATCCCCATGGTCACATGATTTACATTCAGATGCCTGACAACTGACTCATATTTACAACGGTTGCAGTGCCCTGTGATCAGGTGATCCCCTTTTGCAACCTTCTGACAACCTAAGTCAACAGGGAAGCTAGGCTCACTCAATTGCAGTGATTCACTTAACTCAAGAAAGTCTCAAGAGAAGTCATAAAAACGGGGCAAAATTCACTTTTAAAATTTGCTCACTTAACACCATAAATTTTGGGCTCAATTGTGGTCGTACGTTGAGAACTATCTATACGCTTCTAAGTTCAGGAGTGTTAGGAATGAGATGCCCTCAACACCAATCTTAATCTCTACTGTATTTGATTCAGATGATAAAAAGAACCTGGTATAAATTAACTGCTCTTATTAAAAATACCTGCTTTAATTGGCGGGCACTATATTATCTGTGTTTATCTTTAAGCTATTTACAAAGTGGTGAGCAAAATAATATTTAGCTAACTTAAGCTACTGTAATTTAAGTTTCTTGGGCCAGAAGAATTACACTGGTACCTCAACCTACGAATGCCTCTACTTACAAGCTTTTCTAGATAAGACCCGGGTGTTCAAGATTTTTTTGCCTCTTCTCAAGAACCATTTTCCACTTACAAAGTAGGAATCTCCTGGGAGGAAACAGGGCCGGAAAAGGCGGGGAGAAGCCTCCGTGGGGTCTCTTAGGAATCTCCTGGGAGGAAACAGGACCGGAAAAGGTGGGGAGAAGCCTCCGTGGGGCCTCTCCAGGAATTTCCTGAGAGGAAACAGGGCCTCCACCCTCCCTGTGGTTTCTCCAATCACACACATTATTTGCTTTTATATTGATTCCTATGGGAAAAATTGCTTCTTCTTACAAACTTCTATTTAGGAACCTGGTCATGGAATGAATTAAGTTCGTAAGTAGAGGCACCGGTGAACATATATGTCTTCTTCCTTTGTTCAATCTTCTGCATTTAACAGCTTTCATATTTCCTTGAAAGAGGGGACAATTTCCTTGTCCTCGGAGAGGGGCGGCATACAAATCTAATAAATTATTATTATTATTATTATTATTATTATTATTATTATTATTATCATCATCATCATCATCATCATCATCATCATTATCATCACCATCATCATCATCTCCTGGAGAAAACAGGGCCTCCACCCTCCCTGTGGTTTCCCCCAATTGCACACATTATTTGCTTTTACATTGATTCCTATAGGGAAAATTGCTTCTTCTTACAAACTTTTCTACTTAAGAACCTGGTCATGGAATGAATTAAGTTCGTAAGTAAAGGCACCACTATATATTCTTAGGGCAGTGTTCGTGAACTTTTTCAACATTGAGTGCTGAAATGGAGGCACATACATGCGTGTGCTGGAAAATGAAAGCGCAGGCACCGAGTGCACATGTGTGTGCCGGGAATATGATCTTCCGGTTTCCGGCACCCGCATGCGCACTGACTACCTGGTCCTCTGCCCTCTGGCACACATGTGTGCGTGAAGACCAGCTGGCTGGTGCCCATTGGAAATCGGAAGATGATCTTCCCAGCGCACATATGCACCTGCTCATCCAGTTTTTGGTGCTCCCGCGCACATGAAGACCAGCTGGCTGGCGCACTGGAAAACAGAAGAGCAATGGGTGGGGGCTCGTGTAATAATAAATAATAATAATTTATTAGATTTGTATGCCACCCCTCTCCAATATTATAGCAACACAAATCTAATATTAAAAAAGAAGCACATAAAACCCTATCATATTTAAAAACCAAACAACTCCCCCATGCCTGGCGGTATAGGTGGGTCTTGTGTAGTTTATGAAAGACAAGGACTGTGAGGGCAATTCTAATCTATCTGAGATGATTGCAAGACCGCTAATTGTAATCTCTGGCAACTTCTGGAGAACTGGTAAGTGCTCAGAAGACTATTGTCCCTGCCTGAGGAAAAGAGAAGGAGAAGGAATCAGGAAATTAGAGGCCTGTCAGTATGATGACTATAGTCCTCAAGCATAGGTCCCGGAGTTGGCCTTCTCTAGGTTCCGTCAGGCAGGCAGTGCCGCCTGGCGGGGTCTAGAAGAGCCTTCTGTGTGGCAGCCCCAGTCCTCTTGAATCAACTCCCCGCCCCGGAGATTCTTACTGCCCCCATCCTCCCAGTCTTTCTCAAGGCCTTCAAAATGCATTTTTGACAACAGGCCTGGGGTCACTGAGAATTTTTAAACACCTACCCCGGCCGATGAGTGAAGAATATTAGAATGAATGTGGATGCTTGTTTTTAAAATATGTAAAGGTTTTTAGAATATTATTTAAACTAGATTTCTCTGTGTGTTTTAGTAATGATATTTTAATATACTTTAATATTAGATTTCTCCGTTTTAATATTTGTTTATTGTGAGTCTCCCTGAGTCCCAGGAGAAGGGCAGCATAGAAATCTGATTAATAATAAATAAATATTTATGAGCACTTGGGTAGAATGGCTATTTATAAAACCAGCATGGGATTGTCACCAACAAGGCATTCCAGATTACCATTATCTCCTTTTTCGAACAAGTTACTATCTTAGGTTATGTTCTGAACATGGAGGATCTCAGCAAAACATTTGATAAAATGTTTGGAATATCCACCAGACACGTCACCGGAAGGCAAAACCCTCTACAAAACTGCATCTTGCTTATTTTGGCCATGTCATGAAGGAAAATTCACTGGAGTGAGCAATTATGCTTGGAAGAGCTAGTGGTAAAAGGAAAAGCCACCAAAGAACACAGTGGCTGGACACCATCAAAGCTGACACCAGCCAGAACATAAGGTAAAGGTAAAAGTTCCCCTCGCACATGCCTGCTAGTCGTTCCCAACTCTAGGGGGCGGTGCTCATCTCCATTTCAAAGCTGAAAAGCCAACACTGTCCAAAGATATCTCCATGGCCATGTAGATGGCACAACTAAATGTCAAAGACACATGGAACGCTGTTACTTTCCCACCAAGGTGGCCCCTATTTTTCTATTTGCATTTTTATGTGCTTTCGAACTGCTAGGTTGGCAAAAACTGGGACAAATAATGGGAAATCACTCCATTATGCGGCGCTAGGGATTCAAACCACTGAAATGCCGACCTTTCTGATCAACAAGCTCAGCGTCTTAGCCACTGAACCACCACGTCCTAAACCAGAGCGTAGAATAACTCAAAAAAAGTCCAAGATTGGAAGATGTGGAGAGACTTGGCCTATAGAATTACCAAGGGTTGGATGCAACTGAATGGATTGTGTCATCATCATCATTTTGTGAATATCCCCATTAATAAAATGGCAAAATATGGACTATATGATCCAACTATTAGATGGATTCCTATCTGACTGATCACACCAATGGAGTACTCTTTCAAACAGTCCACCCAGCACGTCAAGATCAGAGCAGCCCCAAGTAGAATGTCAAACTTTTCCAAGTGGTATAAAGTTGCAATCAATCTGGATAGAGGAATTGTGGGGATTTTCACCAGATTTGCAGATCACTTAGGAAGAATGGCTAATGATTTAAGAGGAGAAAAAGATTAAAAATAACGAGTAGATAGACTTGAACACAAGGTCAAAATGAACAGGTTAAAATTTAACAGGGAGAAATGCAAAGTTTTGCAACTAGGGAGAAAAAAAAATGAAACAGCCAAGTAGGATGGTTTAGCAATAATATGTGCGAAAGAGATCTGGGTGTTGGGTCCTGTACACCACAATTTGAACCATGTGCTGTAGTTGAACAGGCAAATGCCGTCTTAAAATGCAGGAGCATAGAATCAGAACATAGGAAGTACAGAAATTGTCTTACTCTCCCCTCTGCCTTGGTCAGTCCTTCTGGGCATTGCAGCTTTAAAAAGGATTCAATAAATTAAGTTCAGAGAGGAGCCATCAAGATAATGAAGAGACTGGAAATCAAATAGGACCAGATTATCTCCGAGACCGCCTTCTGCCGCACAAATCCCAGAGACCGGTGAGGTCCCACAGAGTTGACCTCCTTAGAGTCCCGTCGACCAATGTCGGCTGGCGGGACCTAGGGGAAGAGCCTTCTCTGTGGGAGCCCCGACCCTCTGGAATCAGCTCCCCCCAGAGGTTCGCACTGCCTCCACCCTCCTCGCCTTCCAAAAGAGCTTAAAAACTCATCTTTGCCACCAGGCTTGGGACTTTTAGATCTTCCCCCTGATCAATGAATGTTATGAGTGTTGAATGATTGGTTTTACAGGTTTTACTTTCTTTTAAATTGAATTTAATGGTTGTTTTGAATGTAGCATTAATTGAATTTATATTATTGTTCTGTTTTTGTATATGCTGTGAGCCGCCCCGAGTCCTCGGAGAGGGGCGGCATACAAATCCAATTAAATAAACAAACAAACAAACAAACAAATCTTATAAGCCAGCAGTCTCCCAGTCTTCTTGCTCAGTAGACCAAGCAGAGGTGGCAGGGCAGGGGGGGGGGGGGGGCGATAGTTTTGTGCATGTTGCTTTTACAAATGCAGCTTTATGCATGAGTGTGCTTACCCACCACTTCCATGTCACAGTTCTGAATGGGCTGCAAGCCCATTGGGCCAGGGATTGGGGACCCCTGCTATAAGGAACAATGGAAGGTATTATATTATTGTGTCTAAGCAAATAGAGAACTCAACTTTGACTATACTGTTCTATGTCAGGGGTGTCAAACTTATGTCGTCACAGCATCATCACATGACATATCGTGACTCCCCCCCCCCATTGCTAAACTGGGCATGCACTTGGCCAGCATGTGACGAATTGGCCCATAGGCTGGAAGTTTGACACCTCTGTTCTATGTCATTCTTGGGATGAGCCTGACAACATCAGAACTTCTAGCCCTTTTTATTAATAGGTTCATCTGTCATAAATGGTAGGGTCGCCTGCTTGGGCGAGGGTTGGATTAGATGACCTACAAGGTCCCCTCCAACTCTAGTAATCTAATCTAATCTATGTTTAACCTGCAGAAGAGTCGACCGAGGCAGAACAGTATTCATATATCTTAATACAAGTGTCATGCAAGCCATGCAAATCCAACGAGTTGAGATCCAACGAGTTGAGATTCCTGCCATACAGCAGGAATCATCAGGGGGAATTTTCTTGTGGCAAGAATTGGTTGCCTCATAAGCAGTTGTGTTCCTGTTCCTTGGAGGTGTAAAAAGAGGCCGGCTAATCAAAATCCTTTAGCAGAACTGGCCCCCAGACAAAGATTATTATGCTTGAGATCAGTTTTAATTTTATGATTCTATGATAAATTCACATATCATTTGAAAACCTTGATCTTCCTCTAGTGATGACGAAACCTTTCAGCCTCAAGGGACTGGAGACTACAGTGGTACCTCTACTTAAGAACTTAATTTATTCCGTGACCAGGTTCTTAAGTAGAAACGTTCTTAAGTAGAAGCAATTTTTCCTATAGGAATCCATGTAAAAGCAAATAATGCGTGCAAACCCATTAGGAAAGAAATAAAAGCTTGGAATTTGGGTGGGAGGAAGAGGAGGAAGAAGAAAAGGAGGAGGACAGTCGCTGCTGAAGGAAGAAGGTGAAGTAAGGGGAATAAAAAAAAATCCAAAACTTTAAGGCTTAAAAAAAAAAAGAGGACTCTGATGCAGCAAGGAGCATGCACCTCCCATACACCCGGCCCGAGGCTGCTTCCCATACATTGCGCCAAAGAGAGAAACCCAGGGGGAATGGCAGGAAACTGGCCGGGCCTTAATGCCGCTCTCAAATTTTCTGGGAAATTTTTCCGGGCTTGTGTTCTTAAGGCAAAAAAATCTTGAACACCTGGTTCCTATCTAGAAAAGTTCTTAGGTAGAGGCGCTCTTAGGTAGAGGTACCAGTGTATAACATACGAAAAGCGGTTGCAAGAATTGGACATGGACAGTCTAGCAAAGAGAAGGACCAGGGGAGACATGATAGCAGTGTTCCAATACTTGTGGGGCTGCCATACACAGGAGGGGGGGGGGGGGTCAGTGTTTTCCAAGGCACCAGAAGGCCAGATAAGGAACAATGGATGGAAATTGAACAAGGAGAGATTCAACCTGGAAATAAGGAGGAACTTTCTGACAGTGAGAGAGATCAACCAGAGGAACAGTTTGCCTGGTTGTGAGAGCTCCAGCACTTGAGACCTTCAAGAGGAAATTGGACTGCCATTTGTCTGAAATGGTGTAAGGACCCCTGCTTGAGTGCGGGGGTTGGACTAGACGACCTACAATAGCAATAGCATTTAGACTTATATACTGCTTCAAAGTGCTTCACAGCCTCTCTAAGCCAGTGATTTTCAACCTTTTTTGAGCCGTGACACATTTTTTACATTTACGAAACCCTGGGGCACTTTGAGCCGTGGGTGGGTGGGGGGCTAAAAAAAGTTTGGACAAAAAAATTATCTCTCTCTCTTCCTCCCCTTCGCTCTATTTCTTTCTCCCTCTTTCTCTCCCTTCCTTCCTCTTTCTTTCTCTCTCTCTCCATCCCTCTTTCTTTCTCTTCCTTTCTTCCTCTCTTTTTTGCTCTCTTTCTCTCTCCCTCCCTACGTCCCTCTATGTCTTTCTCTCTCTCTCTTGCTTTCTTTCTCTCTTTCTCTCTCTCTTTCTCTCCCTCTTTCTTTCTCTTGTTCTCTTTCTCTCTCTTGCTTTTTTTCTCTCTTGTTCTCTTTCTTTCTTGCTTTCTCTCTCTCTTGCTTTCTTTCTCTCTTTCTTTCTCTCTCTCTTGCTTTCTTTCTCTCTGAGCTTCGTGGCACACCTGACCATGTCTCGCGGCACACTGGTTGAAAAACACTGCTCTAAGCGCTTTACAGAGAGTAAAGCATATTGCCCCCAAAAAAAGCAGAGGTGGCGCAGCAGGTAGAGAGCTGTACTACAGGCCACAGAAACTGACTGTAGGTCTGTAGGTCAGCAGTTCCAATCTCATCGCCGGCTCAAGGTTGATTCAGCCTTCCATCCTTCCGAGGTGGGTAAAATGAGGACCCGGATTGTGGGGGCAATATGCTGGCTCTGTTAAAAAGTGCACACATGCCATAGGTTTGCCATCATGGCTCTGGACCAGTGTTTCCCAACCTTGGCAACTTGAAGATATTTGGACTTCAACTCTGGCTGGGGAATTCTGGCAGTTGAAGTCCAGATATCTTCAAGTTGCCAAGGTTGAAAAACACTGCTCTAGACAAACCACACAGTGGCAAATATTGCTTCTGCCAAGATCTGTCATATTTGCAAAAGTTTAGAAATGTGTCCAATTATTTCATAGTCTGAGCTTCAAGCTTCGAGTCTGCGAAGAGGGGCGGCATACAAATCCAATAAATAATAATAATAATAATAATAATAATAATAATAATAATAATAATAATAATAGAAAACTTTCATCCAGACAGTTAAGCATGAATGGTCAAAGCTTTTCTTGGCCCATTTTGTCTGTCTTTTTCAATTGTAACCAATTGCTAAACAATTGGTTGTGAATTGAGGCCTACCTGCAATTTAAATCCATTCCAGATACTTATAAAACCTTTTGTAGATTTTAATGGATGTGGATACAACTTTAAACTAGTTGTGGGAAGAAATGGCTGGCTTACTCAAGGGATATAGTGAGCATAAGATATGTGTCAGATACTACTGCATCTTTCTTATAGTCTGATGTTTGGGAGACTCCTTTTAAAGATATGGGCTCTATGGGCAGCTATGAATTCAACCCTTGTGACTTGATCCACATTTCATAAATAAAAGGACTCCCGGGGAGCTTAAAGAATAACATATTTATTACAGCACAAGCTTTTGTGAACTACAGTCCACTTCCTTAGTTGTTTACACTTCAATAAATGTCTGAGTATTTAGATGAACCAAGATTGCTCCTTGTTCTCAGCTGCAACAAAATAATAGGGCTGTTCTGGAAAGAGTTATTATTTCAGGCAATCGGTTGACAAGCCCATGCGACGAACTATCCAGCAGAATCTGCCATTTATTGTAAAACTGACTTCCTCGCTTATTTCGCCTGCTGAACTAAAGGAGCCCAAAAGTCATCCATGTCTGACTTACCGGAGAACAACTTCCTATTTTGAATAAAAACAGGAAAAACGGAGGCAGGGGGAGGAAAACAAAGACTGATAGAAATACTTGAAGCAAAGGCAAATAATAATATGGTTTTCAGAAGGTACTCTTTGCATCATCTTGATCAGTGAAGGGCTATCAAAATTTTTACTACCACACTGTGGGTTTGGCTTATGCAGGACACCCTCAGCGGTGGGCTACAAGCCGAGACGCTAAATTGCGTTCGCCGTGGCGGCTCATAAGTTCTTGCGGGGCCAGCGCGATTTTGCTGCTGACCTTCGGAGGCAGCAAAATCACGCATGGAGCCACAGGTGTGCTCATGTTTCGGCATGCGCAGAAGCAAAAAAACCTCGCCGAAACACCTGCACGATTTTGCTGCCTCCACTGGTGTAGCAGCAAAATTGCGCTGGCTCTGCAAGAACTTACGAACCACGGCGGCGAGTGTAATTTAGCATTCTGGCTCGTAGCCCACCGCTGGACGCCCTGTATTTTCTTTCAACATCTTTCGGTGCAAATTGGGTGCTCTGGGGTAGAGCTCCATTTTTGCTACCCCCCTGCATTACCCCCCTCTGTCCAGGCAGTAGCCCACCCTTGGTCTTGATCCAGGTATCACAGCCCTGCTACAGTTGGGATGTCATCCATCGCATCTGAATGGCAGGAGATTGGGCAAGACATCCAGGCAGGTAAATAACATGACAATGAGCTAAGCTTTGGGGGAACTCAGCCTGTTGTATCTGCCAGATGCCAAGGGCAAGCACAGGAAGAAACGGAGGGAAATCCTGCTCACTTCTTCATTGACAAATATAAACAGTAAATGGAAATAGGAGAAGACAGCAAAGGGAGGAACAGGAATTCTGAGGTGGTAACACAGGAAGGAAAGGAATGTAACTTTGAAGTTAACTCCGTCTTATCTGATCATCCGGAACATTTTTTTTTAAAAAAAAAAATAGGATTCTCTTTGTGATTTCTTCTTGATGAGATAGACTGCTTTACTATCTTGTTGTCTCATAAGAGCCAGTTTCTTCTCCAGGAAATTGCTATTGTAGCTACCACTTGTGTTATAAAGCAGGGAGCAAGAGAGCTTACTGATCATAATCCAAGTGTACTTCTTGTAAATGTGCAAACATTTCTGGTTTTCCACTTGTGTAACAAAGCAATAAAAGGGGGGTGGGGGAGGAACTATGCACTTCAAAGCAAGCTTCCCAAAAGAAAAAAAAATGGAAAGAAAGGCAGAAGCGGATTTTTATCTGAAATTATGGGATTTTGTTTGAGTTTAGAGACAGTGAGAGGCTTATCCCGTGTCGATTATAGGTGGAAATTCATAGCAATTGTTTATGTTTAACCACTTGTTTCATACAATCTAAATGCTATTAAATAGAACTGTAAACAAGCATGGATAAAAATAACAATGATACAAATGAACAGAATCCATTATGAAATGAGAAATATACAAGTTTTCTTAAAATTATTCATAATAAAAATTCAGTCAAATGAATGGCGAATACATTCAGAGTGGAACTCCATAAATAAGAATTCTCAATTTTCCATTTGAACATTCCTAATATGTAATGGAACTCAAAGTAGTCATGGAGAAGCACCTCTCATAAGTAATAGCTTAACATAAGCCTAACATAAACCCCAGAGCATTTTTCCAAATGATCAGCTCCAAATATTTCCCATTCTATTATTTCCCAAGATACAGAAGCATAATGCACTATAAAAGGGAAAAGTACATGAAGGAGTTAACACACACATCTGCACAATATAGTCACTTACATATGCATATTATCTTACTGCAATCCCTTACAATACCTCAAAAGTACTTTCTCCCTCCTCCTTACAAAGACAGAATTAAACTTGGCTTCTTAAGAATTGGCTTTTTGAAACAATTTACTGAATTCTCCATTGATTGGTGTTTTTGACTTTCTTCATTTGTAGTTCGAATTGTACCAACTCTATAAATGCAGGCACATTATGAAAAGTATAAACCAGAATTCCAACTTGGTATGGCTCAGAATCATATGATTGGAGCAGCATACAAGAACAGTGATTTTTTTAAAAAAATAACTGGATAAAAATTATAATCTATCTGCACCCTTAATTTCAAGCATTTGAATGAATAGTCAATCTTATTGGAGATCACTTTTCATTGTAAACAAAAAAGGCATATAACAAAAAAACCTTCTGTTTTATGACTCTGTGTAGTCCCTTAATTGGAGGTAGAGTTTGGGCAACTTGATGGAGCTACGGGCATATGGCAACATTGCATGAAAATCAGCATACCTTTGTTTTTTATATTTTCTCATAAGTCATGTTGAGAATTTGATAAAAGATCACCACCTATCTCTGGCGTGAACAAATTAAATGGAGGAGATAAGTAAAACAAAAATGTACTGGATAGGGATTTTGGAAATTATATACAAGGTAATTTAAGGCAAATTATACAACAGTTATTGAAGACATTTTTTCATGTTCTTTATTTACTCTAATAGAATACATCGAATCAAATGTAAATAAAATATAAATATGTAAATCAAATGCTAATATCAAGTACAAATTTTGACATGCTGACAGTCTCTAGCCTTTTTTGAATAACTATTCTGCTTGCTAACAATTGCAAAGTTACTATGGTGTACAAGTCACATCTTTATCTTAAGCAAAGCACTAGCCACTGAATTCACATTCACTGAATCACATCAGTGATGCTACATGCACAATCCAATAGGAATAGTTAATGGGTTATGTGATACACAAGACTTGATGTCATAGGACATATCTACTTCAGCCTGTCATTCTACGTGGCATCATAGAATATCAAGCCATCAAGAACCCCTATTGGGTCATGCAAGTCACAGCATTAATGTGAATTCAGTGAATGATAATTCAATGCAAAGTGCCTTGTTTGGGAGAAAGATGCAACTGGTGATGCTATACTCCTACTCTCGTAATACCCATGTTGCTACAGTATAAATTTGAGTTCCTGTTTTGCACCAATGCTCCTACTGAGTGCATGTTTCCTCCTTGGTTAGGCACCTATCAAGACACCTTTATACGAAATGTGAAAAAAGAAGCAACCTGTTATTGTCATAAATTCCATTTTCCTTCTTTTTGAAATAAAACCTTGCTAATTAATACCCCCTATTGTGTTTAAATCTGATAAGGAAACCTTTTTTTCACACTTAGCATCCCTAGAGAGTAACAGATGAAGGATAAAGGAGAATCCCATGAATTCTCAGGTGTATTTGAATGAGATCTTTGAGTCTGGTTCAAGGTGCATCTCTGTTCATATTTCAGCTTTCTGTAAATCATAAATCTTTCCTTCCTTCCTTCCCACCTACCTACCTGGAGGCTGGAGCCCGAGTTACCCCAACAGAGAATTTGTCAGAAGCCCAGAAGCTGCCATGGCTACGGGTCCTCTTACCTGGGAATAAGTCTGACCTACTGAACTCGGTCCGAGTGCCTTCTGAGTAAATATTTGCAAGCAGCTCTGCAAACACGGCTAGAGGTGGCACCCTCCCAAGGATGAATATAGCACCACGCTTAAAATGGAGAGGAACCGCAGGTCAAGCCGATGCTTCTCCAGACTTTTTGGACTACAACTCCGAAAACCCTTTGGCGTATCGGAACGGTTCTGGTCTTCAAATCCATCGAGAGGGATGCAGGTTCCCGAGCTCGTTCGGGCTCACCGTGCGCACGATCCTCGATTCAAGTTCCCATCCACACGCTCCCCCACCTACGTATCCGGCGCGGGAGCGGTGGCCTCTCCAATTCAGCAGTGGACTCCTACCGGTAAGGCTAATTGCGCGCAGCTCCGCGGCTCTGGCGTGCGAGTGCGGGATCGGGTGCAAATTTGCTTCCCGCACCTGTGCAAGTAGCAAAACCTCGCAGGGCGGGGAAGCAAAAAATAAAAAATAAAAACCCCTCTTCAAACGCGCGCACACCTGCGTCCCCGTGCGAGATTTTTCAGCAAAATTGCCGACGATCCCACACTTGCGGGCCAGAGCTGCGCGCAATTAGCCATACCGGTAGGAAACATAGAAGATTGACGGCAGAAAAAAACCTCATGGTCCATCTAAGTCTGCCTTTATACTATTTCCTGTATTTTATCTTAGGATGGATGTTTATCCCAGGCATGTTTAAATTCAGTTACTGTGGATTTACCAACCACGTCTGCTGGAAGTTTATTTATTCAATTTCAATTTATTCAATAAGTTTGTTCCAAGCATCTACGACTCTTTCAGTAAAATAATATTTGCTTCTGATCTTTCCCCCAACTAACCTCAGATCGTGCCACCTTGTTCTTGTGCTCACTTTCCTATTAAAAACACTTCCCTCCTGGACCTTATTTAACCCTTTCACATATTTCAATATTTCGATCATGCTCGCGATTTGCGCGCCGTTTCCACCGGACGCTCCGTTGTTTTGGGGGTTTGTTTGCAGCCCGCTAGGAAAAGTTTACCCGGCGCGTAAAAACTCCGCGAGCGATCCTCCCCCACCCGCGCCGATCCTCACCTCTCTCGCCGCCCGCGTGGATGGAGCGCACCACGTCGTCGGCGTACTTGCCGCTCTCCTCGAAGGCGTAGTCGTCGAGGTGCAAGGCGGCCTCCCGGAAGACCAGGTGGACCCCCTCGGCGGCGAAGAAGCAGCCGCGCTGCTCCTTGTCGTCGTGGTAAACCAGGAGGACGCGGCTCCACTTGTGGTGGCGGAAGAGCGCCAGGAACATCTCGCCCAGCTTGGCGTAGCCCGGCGACACCCGGGTCAGGTGCGAGTACTCGCCCGTCTTGGGGCTGAAGCCCGCCGCCAGCGCGCCGGCCGTGATCATGGGCAGGTTCCAATGGGAAGCCAGCCGGGCGACGGGCGCGGCGGCGTAGTCGCACACGGGCCCCAGCAGCAGGTCGAGCCACTGCCGCTTCAAGGCGATGAGGTCCACCAGGCTGAAGAGCGCCCGGTTGCCGCAGTCCGAGTCGCTGTAGAAAAGGCGGAACTTGTAGCCCGCCGGCAGGAGCGAGGCGTTGGCCTCCAAGCTCCGCACCGCGTACTCGACGGCCGGCTTGACCCGCGTCAGCGAGAACAGGTACGCGTCGTCCTTGGGCAGCAGCACCAGCACCCGCAGCGTCGTCTGGTCCTCTTCCTCGGCCGCCGCCGCCGCCACCATCTGTTTCTCCGCGCCCGGAGCGCCGCTGCCGGGGGCGGCCAAGAGCAGCCAAGCCGTCAGGCTGCAGAAGCAGCAGCTGAGGAAAAGAAGGGACGAAGACATGGCGCGCGGGGGAGGGGGGGCAAAGACAGAGCGGGCGCGTGAAATGTTATAGTCTCCTCTTTTTAAAATTTTTTATTCAGATAAAGAGACGCCTGAGGTGAGCGACCGCTAAGGAAAGAGCGAGCGAGCGCGGCGGGAAAGTTTTGGGAGGGCTCCGCTCGGAAGGGGCGCTCTGCGTCTCCCCTCTTCGAGGCTAGTCAGGAACAGAAGGTGAATTGGCTTCGCGCCTTTTTGAAGGGACAGTTGGTCGCCCCGCTATGATTTTCCTGCGCTCCGTCCTCCATGGAACCGTCGGAGTGGGAGAGCCGACGGAGGCGCCGGCATCCTCATCCTCTTCTTCGCCCTCCTTCTTCTTCGCCCTCCTCCTCTTCCTCGTCGTCCCCGCCCGCCTCCCCAGTCTCGCTGCTTCCCGAGTGAGCTGGCTCCACCGTCCTCGCCGCTCCGGGCCTCATAGCCTCTGTTTAAATACTGCGGCGGCAGCCCGCGCGCCCGGTCGCCACACACGCGGCGCGGCGAGGCCGGGTTTGCGCTTGGTGGGGGGCGGGGGGGTGAGGAGGAGCCATTCCCAAACGTTCCTTGCTTCGGCTGGCCACGCCCCCTCGCCTTCTTTGGCTCCTCCCCGCCCCGCTTCACACGCTGCCTTTTGCCCTCTGGTTGTTGTTTTTCCCGGCCGCTTTTGTTCTGTCTGGCTACAGAGGTAGGCAATGACCTGTGGACTTCAACTTCCAGAATTCTTGAGCTAGCATGATTGGCTCAGGAATTCTGGGAGTTGAAGTCCACAAGTCATAGAAGAGCCAACTTTGTCTACCCCTGGCAGACTGGAAGGGAGATGGGGCGAATCCAAGCACCTGATCTGCGATGGACAGGAATTGTGCGCCCCTGTTTTGGTGGGATGGGGTGGGGGTGAGGTGGGGGGAATCCAAATCCAGACTGCGATCCTGCTTGAGCAGAGGGCTGGAATAGAAGACCTCGAAGGTACCTTCCAGATCTGTACTGTTCCAAATCCTCAACATCATCCTCAATGTCTTACCTGTCAACGACTACTTCAGCTTCAACCACAACAACACACGAGCACACAACAGATACAAACTCAAAGTAAACCTGGCTTTGTGGAGTGCTTGCTTCTCTTCTGCTATGGCTGTTCTTCTGTCCTCAGATGTCTGGCAGCCTTGGAGGATCAGCATGGGCCATGTTGATCGATTTTGCGCCAGGGTTTCCCAGGAAGGGGTGTTGATATTTTATTTATTTTATTTATTTATTTAGTCCAATACATAATACACATTGAAGAGAATAGATATGTAGTAATATAACTAAAGAAATGAATAGAATAAAAGATATAGGTGAACAAATTTGAAAGGAAGAAAAGATAAATGAGATAAGGAGAGACAATTGGACAGGGGACAGAAGGCACACTGGTGCACTTATGCATGCCCCTTAAATATCCAGGGACTTGAAGGAACTTTCAACATGTCTTTGTATCGCTTCCTTTGTCCCATGTGTAATCGCTTTCCTTGAGACAGCCATAGGTTCACCATCGCGGCTGTAGCAGGAAACAGTCTTTATTTTAAATGACAATATCTTAGAACAGTGTTTCCCAACCTAGGCAACTTGCAGATATCTGGACTTCAATGTTGGTTGGCGGGGCCCAGGGGAAGAGCCTTCTCTGTGGCGGCCCCGACCCTCTGGAACCAACTCCCCCCAGAGATTAGAATATCCCCCACCCTCCTTGCCTTTCGTACGCTCCTCAAAACCCACCTCTGCCGTCAGGCATGGGGGAATTAAGATAATCTTTCCCCCTAGGTTTCTACAATTTATGCACTGTATGTTTGTATGTATGATTGGTTTTATAACAAGGGTTTTTAACTGTTGTAATATTGGATTTTTACATTGTTTTTTGTCACTGTTGTTAGCCGCCCCGAGTCCACAGAGAGGGGCGGCATACAAATCCAATCAATCAATCAATAAATAAATAAATTCCCAGAATTCCCCATTCGCTGGCTGGGGAATTCTGGGAGTTGAAGTCCAAATATCTTCAAATTGCCATGGTTGGGAAACACTGTCTTAGAACATGTGCTTTTATTCTTTCTTACCCATCTTCTGCCTTAACTAGTTCCAGCTAATGGAAGTAGAAATGAACCCTTTTGCCTGATGTTTTATTGCCTAATGTGCTTTTCTAAGTTTTTATGGCTGGGTGGTGGTGGTGTTTAAAAAAAGAACAAGCCAGTCATAAAACTTTCAAAACAACATGAAGTGGAATTCCCATGATATTCTGAGTTTCAGATAAAGCTGCAGAGAATCAGATGGGCTCTTCCGTACATGGGAGATTTTAAATATTCTTGTTCAATAGATTCCACATGGAACCACATCCTCAGTTATATATTAATGCATTGTATCAGTATCCAACTCTAATGCAAAAGAAGATGGACAGACTTCATAGTAGACTTTTACAAGGCAAGCCTAGGTTGTGCTAAGGATTCGTGTTAAAGAGACGTCAAGCAAAAAGACCACAGAATTTACACTGACAAAGCCGTTCATGTTGCATTGTAGCTTCTTGTCTCTTTTTAGCCTCTTGCTGTCAGGCCCCAAGAACCAAGACATGTAGAATTATTTCTCAGCAGTTTCCTTTATTGTTCCTCACCGATAGACAGAAATCTTTCCAAATTAAGCAACTACGTTCACCCTCAAATATATACTCTGAGAAATGCTAAGGACTCTCTCCAACCAAACAATCCAAACTTCACTGTCTCTTGGTCTTCTGGAATGAAACCCCTCCTGGGAATCCAGAGTACATTCCATCATACTTGCTAAAGTCAGAATAATCTTCTTGGAGACAGCATGGTGGAGAAAGTAAATAAAAAAATTATAAGACTGGAAGAGGCCGATGGAATCTGCCACCATGCTTGTTCATCAAAGTTTGGTAACTATGGCCAGAGAAGCTTTGTTGAAAAGGGGCTGAGAAACAGAACAAAGTATTACACATATATTTTTTTTAATCTTAGAAGGGGCCTATTCTGAGGAGCACCCCAAAGATGCTTTTTCCCCCAAAGGCACCTGGATTTTCTTGGGCTTTTTCCCCCCCCCCTTTGAAAATGTTTCACTTCTCATCCAAAACTGAAGAAGCTTCCTGGATGAGAAACTAGATATTTTCAAAGGAAAAAAACCCAAGAAAGTCCAGTTGCCTTTGTCCCACCTTTGGGACAAACCATCTGGATGATTGAGAATCTCAGTAGATACTCTCAGAGGAACTGCTTCTAGAGCAGTGGTTCTCTACCTTTCTAATGCCACGACCCCTTAATATAGTTCCTCATGTTGTGGTGACCCCCAACCATAAGTCTAGTGCCAATTCTCCCAATAGAGCTTTAAGCTGATTGGCAGGAAGGTCAGAGGGACACTCCCAGTGATTGGCCAGATTGTATAAATATATTCCAAGGCGCTAGAATAGAAGCTTTAGTTCCTAACACCATGGAAAATTTGTCTTTTCTCACGGTCTTAGGCGACCCCTGTGAAAGGATAGTTTGACCCCCAAAGGGGTCCTCACCCCCAGGTTGAGAACCACTGTTCTAGAGGATGAGGTGTTCAATTTTCCTCAAAGTGGAACAACTTTCCAAGATTTGCGTCACCTTAGTTCAGAATAACATGTTTCCCTTTGTGGTCACAATAGACTACACAGACTTAGTTGTGACTATATTCACTGGAACTTATTTAATTATCTACAGCAACTCTCTTCAAGCTGGTGTCCTCCAGATGTGCTGGGACTTCAGTTCACCATATTTCTAGCAAGCACAGCCCTTTGTTTCAGCTGACTTAAAAAAGGAAATGGTGAGGGGAGGGAACCTGAATTACTTAAGGCAGAAGGAGATCATGGTTTAATTTCTTGCACTTCACCCAGTCAACAGAAAGTGTTTTCAGATGAAAAATTATTAAGATTTGAAGAATTAAATGACTTGGAATAATGTCGATAAAGTAATTAATTATTATTCTTATTTATTTGTTTGTTTGTTTGTTTATTTATTTATTTATTTATTTTATTGGATTTGTATGCCGGCCCTCTCCGCAGACTCGGGGCGGCTAACATCAGTAACAAAACAGCATGTAAATCCAATACTAAAACAGCTAAAAAACCCTTATTACTAAAACCAAACATACATACAAACAAACATACCATACATAAATTGTAAAGGCCAAGGGGGAAAGAATATCTCAGTTCCCCTATGCCTGACGGGGGGAATAATAATAATAATAATAATAATAATAATTATTATTATTATTATTATTATCATCATTATTTATTAGATTTGTATGTCGCCCCTCTCCGTAGACTCGGGGTGGCTAATTAATTAAGATTAATATGAGAAACATATGAGACCTCCATGATTTATGATCATAACTGTCAGGCTCAATAATGATTATAACCCAAGGACTATCTGTAAATAAATATAACGATAAATAATGTGACCATATTTTGACAATGTATTTTGGGGGTCTACATCTAGCAAACCAAACGTAGATATTCGATAAACTGTAGATTTTGTTCAGCATTTATTGAGTAAACCACAACCAAGCAAACCATGTTATTTATTTATTGTTTGTTTATTCAGATTTGTATGCCCAACTCCCTCATTATATAACTGAATGTGATGTGTGAATTATAGTGAAATTCTACTATAGTTTCAAACATCAAGGGTTGGTTTAGAAATATGAATCAAACTGCTTCTTGTCATCTTATGCCCAGCTGAAAATTATAATTGAATGACCAGATCAGCAATTCATACTGTTGGGAAATCTTATGAGTAAGATTTCCAAAAGTTTGAAGGGCAGTTTTGAACAGAGAAAACAATTATTGCAAAAGGGTACCCCACTTCAGATAGCCTTTTCATTCATTTGTAAGATTTAGCTACACATTTGGTTTTTATAACCAGATATCATGAATCATACCAGTGTTTCTCAACCTCAAAACACAGAATTACAAAACTAAACACAAATTTCTTGGGCAAGTTCATCTGATTATTTGGAAATAAGCCCCCACTTCAAAGTGCAACTTGAAAGAATGATCGTGTTCCAGTCTAAATTAAAACTAACCTTTCTATTTACACATGAATGCTTATCTGACAGTCCAAAATCACATTAAAATGTTATTACTTGAACTTATTTCACAGCAATTAAGGCCACTTCAGCATGAATGAATTAATAAGGGGTTAATTGTGTGGAATGTTAATCTATAATTTGGCCAGCAATGATTACTCCAAATCTTTGTGACAAGGGTTTCAATGTGAGGTTTTTCCTGTTACTTTCTTTGATTAAAGCAGCATGTAATGCATTCTCTGAAAATATTACAAATCAGGAACTTCAGCATGAAGTTGCTATTTAATATTGTGGCGCAGTGGTTAGAGCGCAGTACTGCAGATTACTTCTGCTGATCACCGGCTGCCAGCAGTTTGGCAGATCGAATCTCAGTAGGCTCAAGGTTGACTCAGCCTGCCATCCTTCCAAGGTCAGTAAAACGAGGACCCAGATTGTTGGGGGCAATATGCTGACTCTGTAAACTGCTTAGAAAAGGTTGTAAAGCACTATGAAGCAGTATATAAGTCTAAGCGCTAGTGCTAGAATAGAACAGAATAGAATAGAATAGAATTAAGTGGTGTGGTGTGGCGTAGAATAGAATGGAATAGAATTCTTTTTTGGCCAAGTGTGATTGGACTCACAAGGAATTTGTCTTTGGTGCATATGCTCTTAGTGTACATAAAACAAAATATACATTTGTCAACAATCATGAGGACCAGAATATCTCTGGGACCGCCTTCTGCCGCACGAATCCCAGCGACCGGTTAGGTCCCACAGAGTTGGCCTTCTCCGGGTCCCTTCGACTAAGCAATGTCATTTGGCGGGACCCAGGAGAAGAGCCTTCTCTGTGGTGGCTTCGACCCTCTGGAACCAGCTCCCCCCAGATATCAGAGTTGCCCCCACCCTCCTTGCCTTTTGCAAGCTCCTTAAAACCCACCTCTGTCGTCAGGCATGGGGGAATTGAAATTTCCCTTCCCCCTAGGCTTATAGAATTTATACATGGTATGCTTGTATGTATGAGTGGTTCTTTAAATTTGGGTTTTTTAGATTGTTTTTAATATTAGATTTGTTTACATTGTCTTTTTATATTGTTGTTAGCCGTCCCGAGTCTTCCGAGAGGGGCGGCATACAAATCTAATAAATACAAATACAAAATACAAATGAGATACAACAATGATTGTCATATGGGGTCAAATAAGCAATCAGGAAACAATATTAATAAAAAATCTTAAGGATGCAAGCAACAAGTTACAGTCATACAGTGAGAAAAAACTAATAATAATAGTGCAGACTTAGTAAATAGTTTGATAGTGTTGAGGGAATTATTTGTTTAGCAGAGTGATGGCATTTGGGGGAAACCGTTCTTGTGTCTAGTTGTCGTGTGCAGTGCTCTGTAGTGACGTTTTGAAGGTAGAAGTTGAAACAATTTATGTCCAGGATGCGAGGGATCAGTAAATATTTTCATAGCCCTCTTTTTGACTTGTGCAGTATACAGTCCTCAATGGAAGGCAGGTTGGCAGCAATTGTTTTTTCTGCAGTTCTTAAAAACTTGCCCTGTTTTTCTAAAGTCCTATTAAAGTGTGCAGTGCTGAAGTTCAGTTAATTCATCCTTTCATATTAAATACATCAAGCCATCACAGATTTACAGGTAGTCCTTGACTTGCAACTATTTGTTTAGTGACTGTTTGAAATTACATTGGTACTAAAAATAAAGGGCCTTATGCACAACCTTCCAACAAGCAAAGTCAGTGGAAGTGGGAAGCTGAATTCGCTCAACAACAGCATTGTCTCATTTAACCGTTGCAATGATTCACTTCACATCTGTGACAAAAATAGTTTTAAAAAACCCAGGGACAATTTACTGAACTGGTTTCTCGCATGTGAATTATGGAAAAGTGTTTGCAAAAATGTGCAGGTTAGGACCATCTACCAAAACAGGCATGTTACAAAAATAGCCACTTTCTTCAGGAACTTTTAGAAACTTTAAAACCCTGCTGTTCTGTTCGGGTCGTATGTGACCCGAAGCCAAGTTTGAGTCCCTGTAAAAAATTTTCCCTGCATATCTGAAACTTGAAATTTCATGACTGTTCATCATTTCAGGAGTTCTCTCTATGAGAATTTTTTTGGGGGGGGTGGGGGGCTTAGTTTTTGCTGGGCAAAAAAAGTTACAAATCTTCTGTTCCCGGGTCACCCTGACCCGGACCGAAAACTCTTCATTTGCAGTGCTTATGTTTGGTCTTTTTGAAAGCTTTTTTCACTTGGAAAGTAGTCTGAACATTTCTGCACACATTGGAATGAAAATTGAACTGAAAAAAGTAATCCTTGTTGGTTTATTTTGCACATAAATGTGCCTCCCCCCCGTTTTTGTGAAATGTTTTTCAATTTATGGATAGTTTTGCTTGCACAATGCATTCTATTTTACTGAAGTTGGTGTGGGATTGGTAGCTTGAACATTTCTGAATATAAGAAAAATATAAAGGAACTGAAAAAAATGATTCTTACTGGTTTTTTAACATCAGAAATAAGGCCGCCCCCCCCCCTCGGCTGCTTGCAACCATTTTCACTTTTTATTTTTTTATGCTCCAAATCCAAAATATTCTTTAAAATCTTAGGCATTCATTTACTCAATTTAACAATGCTGATCATCAAAAAAATATTTGTGGGGGTGGGGGGAAAAAATTTTTTCTGGGCAAAAAAAAAGTCACGTTTAGTCTGTTCGGGTCATATAGACCCGGACCAAAATGATTTTTTTTAGGTACTTGAATTTGGTCTTTTAGAAAACTTTTTCAACTGGAAAACTAGTTTGAACATTTATGAACATAATGATATGAAAATTGAACTGGAAAAATTGAGACTTATATTTCTATTTTGATCAAAAAGCCCCTCCCCCCTCCTTTCTGAATTTCGTGTCAATTTATATTTTTTAAGGCTACAAATCCCTAAGGAATTTCCCCCCAAAAGGTTTGATATACTAAATTGAACAATCCTGAACATAAGAAAAATATAAATAAACTGGAAAAAATGGTTCTTATTGGTTTATTTTTGCCACAAAAGGGCCACCCCCCTCGGCCTTGCTGTGTGCCATTATTGTCACTTGTTATACATATTTGGCTAGAAATATTTGGAATATCCTTTTGAAAATCAACCACATTGTAGCCAGAGAACAAATTTTATGAAAGAAATCCATTTTACTAAAAAAAAGTATGTAAGTTTGAAATTAACAGCATATTTTTTATATAAATTGAAATAACTTTATGTGCAAAATAAACCAATATGCATCAATTTTTCCAGTTCAATTTTCATATCATTATGTTCAGAAATGTTCAAGCTACAAATCCCACACCACCTTTAGTAAAATAGAATGCATTTTGATAACAAAACTATCCATAAAGTGAAGACTATTTCACAGAAACGGGGGGGGGGGGGGTATGCATTATATCAGCAAAATAAACCAATAAGATTTACTTTTTCCATTTCAATTTTCATATCATTGTGTGCAGAAATGTTCAAGCTACCAATCCCATACCAACTTCAGTAAAATAGAATGCATTTTGCAAGCAAAACTACCGGTATCCATAAATTGAAAAACATTTCACAAAAATGGGGGGGGGATGCACATTTATGTGCAAAATAAACCAATAAGGATTAAATTTTTCAGTTCAATTTTCATTCCATTGTGTGCAGAAATGTTCAAACTTGTTTCCAGGTGAAAAAAGCTTTCAAAAAGACCAAATATAAGTACCTAAAATGATCAATTTGCAGTCCGGGTCAAATAGACCCGGGAACATAAGATTGGGGATTTTTTCTAAACAGAACAGCAGGGTTAAGAAAATATTCAAATAGAAATGAAAATAGGATGAAAGAAACAAAATGAGAACTGGAAGGAAGCTAGATTTGACAGATTTTTCTCATCTCTTAAGTATCAGTCAACCTTTTCTGTAACAACAACAACAACAACAACAACAATAATAATAATAATAATGGTGGTGGTGGTTGTTGTTATTGTTGTTGTTGTTGTTGTTGTTGTTGTTATTATTATTATTATTATTATTATTATTATTATTATATTAAAAACCCAGTCAATACAGTAATATTCTTACAATATTGCAAATACAGTGGTACTTCTGAACCGGGTGTTCAAGATTTTTTTTGCCTCTTCTCACAAACCATTTTCCACTTACGAACCTGAGCCTCAGAAGCGATAACCGGAAAAGGCAGGGAGAAGCCTCCGTGGGGCCTCTCTAGAAATCTCCTGGGAGGAAATAGGGCCGGAAAAGGCGGGGAGAGGCCTCTGTGGAGCCTCTCTAGGAATCTCCTGGGAGGAAATAGGACCAGAAAAGGCAGGGAGAAGCCTCTGTGGGGCCTCTCTAGGAATCTCCTGGGAGGAAAGAGGGCCGGAAAAGGCGAGGAAAAGCCTCTGTGGGGCCTCTCTAGGAATCTCCTGCAAGGAAATAGGGCCAGAAAAGGCGGGGAGAAGCCTCTGTGGGGCGTCTCTAAGAATCTCCTGGGAGGAAACAGGGCCTCCACCCTCCCTGTCATTTTCCCAATCGCACACATTATTTGCTTTTACATTGATTCCTATGGGAAAAATTGCTTCTTCTTACGAATTTCTCGGAATGAATTAAATTCATAAGTAAAGGTACCACTGTACATAGGAATATGGACTTGTAAATGCCACTTATGGAAGAAAAGAAATCAAAATGTAATAGCCTTATTATTTGGGGTCTGGGTCTGGGGAGGACCAAAACATGAAAAAGCTTTCAATCACATGGTCATAGGTGCCATCTTGACTTTCTTGAACCCCACCTCTTGAACCTATGCCAAGGGGAAAATATTACTTATTCATTCCGGTACTATATTATCTCATATACCTATGCAACTTCAGACAGATTTAGATTTAACCTGAGCCAGACTAGCTTGTCTGGGCTACTTCAAACAATTTTATTTGGACGTGTCTTTGTCGCTGTTTTGTTTTGGGTTTTGTTTTTCATTTTTCACATAACTCTGAAATATCCCAAGGTCAAGGGAAAATAGAGCTGTATTAGCTCTCTCTTAATTATCAAAGGCGGGTGGGAGCAATTTGTCTGGAATGTATTCTTGCTTTTGTTTGTAATGCAAATTGTCCCCAGATGTTAATTTGCATTCTCTCCTTTTCGGGATTAATAACAATGCAGACAATTCAAAAGGTTGAAGCCTCAAGTACGAAAGTCTTCACTTGTGGATACGGGACTTATTTATTTCATGTTCTTATTTTATTTCATTTGTACGCTGTCTATCCTGTCAACATTCTAGGAATTGCTGTATTTGGTATGAAATGCTGTATCAAATTGAGAGTTGATACCACCAGCCACAGTTAAATACAGTGATACCTTGTGTTACGAACTTAATTGGTTCCGGGATGAGGTTCGTAAGGTGAAAAGTCCGTAAGATGAAACAATGTTTCCCATAGGAATCAATGGAAATGCGTGCAAGCCCAAAATTCACCCCCTTTTGCCAGCCAAAGCGCCCGTTTTTGCATTGCTAGGATTTCCCTGAGGCTCCCCTCTATGGGAAACCCCACCTCCAGACCTCTGTGTTTTTGCGATGCTGTGATTTCATTGAGTCTCCCCTTGCTGGGAAACCCCACCTCCAGACTTCTGTTGTCAACGAAGCGTCCATTTTTGCACTGCTGGGATTCCCCTGCTGGGATTCCCCTGCAGCATCACAAAAATATGGAAGTCCAGAGGTTGGGTTTCCCATGAAGGGAAGCCTCATGGAAATCCCAGCAGCGCAAAAACGGGTGCTTTTTTGGCAATCGAAGTCCAGAGGCGGGGCATCCCAGCGGCGGTGGTGGGTTTGTAAGGTGAAAATAGTTTGTAAGAAGAGACAAAAAAATCTTAAACCCCGGGTTTGTATCTCGAAAAGTTTGTATGACAAGGGGTTTGTAAGACAAGGTATCACTGTATTTGACTCATGACCACAATTGGAACTAGAATTTCTGTTCCTAACCTAAGTATGGCTGTTGGTAAGGGAATCACACCTTTCTTGTCACAGTTATTAAGCAAATCGATGCAGTTGTTAAGTGAATTACACAGTTGTTTAGTGAGTCTTGCTTTTCCCATTGATTTTCCTTGTTGGAAGTTGGCTGGGAACAGTGATGGTCTGCCTAAATTTTTACTGCCACACAGTGGGCGTGGCTTATTTTCAGCGGTGGGCTGCGAGCCGGAACGCTAAATTGCACATGCCGCCGCGGCTTGTAAGTTCTTGCGGGACCAGCGCGATTTTGTTGCTGCACCTATGGAGGCAGCAAAATCGTGCATGGAACCACAGGTGCGCCTGTGTTTCGGGAAGGATTTTTTGCTTCCGCACATGCTGAAACATGGGCGCACCGGCGGCTCTGTGCACGATTTTTCTTCCTCCAAAGATGCAGCAGCAAAATTGCACTGGTCCTGCAAGAACGCACAAGTTGCAGCGGCAAGCGCAATTTAGCATTCCAGTTCGTAGCCCACCGCTGCTTATTTTGTGTCTGTGGCTTGATGGTCCTGTGCCTGGGTGGGAGTGGCTTGCCAGCCCTATGATCACGTGGGAGTGGCTTGAAAATCATGTGACTGGGGGTGTGTGACTTAAAGGTCATGTGACTGGGTGGGAGTGGCTCACCCATCAAGGTAAGTTTTCAAATAGGTGCTTGGACGCTTTTTCAGTTGATTAAGTCACATTAACTTGAATGGCCACAAAAAGGACAAATGATAGACAGCATTATTTGTTGAGGAGCACAGTAACATTTTAAGGTTTTGTACTGAACCCACAAGGGTTCAGTATGATAACAGATTAGGCAAGTAGCTCAATTTTCTTTAATTGTTATAAAAGTTCAGTTCTAGATAATGATTAAAACGATTGAAGTGTTTATGAGTAAAAACATACTATTTAATTATTTCCCATTTTAAAAGTAATTAAGGATCATACTAGAGAAGGAAAGACAATAAAAAAAATATTAAGTATTCAATAAATAGTGCATAAACCTACTACCCCCACGGCATTCATCCCTCCCCGTGGGGCAGCAGCCCATTACCGGCTGGGAAGGTCCCCAAACGTCAACCAGTGACCTTGGGACATGACAACAGTTGGAAATAACTGGTGTTTGCCAAGAATCATCCAAATTTTGATCTTGTAGCTCTGGAGATGCTGTAATGGTTGTTAAGTGAGAATACTGCTTAAAAGTAACTTTTTTTAATGCTGTTGAATATTCAGATGCTAATTGAACGATTTTAAGTCAAGGTTCATATGTATTCTCCCTTTTTAATTTGTGTTAATTTGTTTGAATGGGGCCCTTTTGTCATCAGCAATGGACCCAGTAGGGCTGTTCTGACCCAGCTGCCGGACCAAGGAATATAGCACAAACAGCATCCATACAAACCTAATTTAATTTAATTTAATTTAATTTAATTTAATTTAATTTAATTTAATTTAATTTAATTTAATTTAATTTAATTTAATTTAATTTAATTTAATTTAATTTAATTTAATTTAATTTAATTTAATTTAATTTAATTTAATTTAATTTAATTAATTTAATTTAATTTAATTTAATTTAATTTAATTTAATTTAATTTAATTTAATTTAATTTAATTTAATTTAATTTAATTTAATTTAATTTAATTTAATTTAATTTAATTTAATTTAATTTAATTTAATTAATTTTATTTTATTTTATTTTATTTTTATTTTATTTATTTATTCATTCATTCATTTATTTATTTATTTACTTACTTATTGATTTTATTTGATTTGATTTGATTTGTATGCCGCCCCTCTCCGCAGACTCGGGGCGGCTCACAACACAATAAAAACAGTTCCTGACAAATCTAATAATTTACAATTTAAAATTTAAAACAGTTAAAAAACCCAATTTTTAAGCAGACATACCTACAAACATACCATACATAAATTATATAGGCCCGGGGGAGATAAATCGCAACTACTAAATGTCTTCTTTAGCAGTTGTCCTAAAGTCAAAGTATAAACCAGTCTTATCTGGGCAATGGTTGTTAATTAATTCTCCTTAACAATCGACAATTAGTCCCATAAACATCAGGCCTTCTATAGATAGTATGGGAAGCCATTAATTTATCACCAACTTCTGCAGCGGCTTGACAGACGTTGTTTCTAAGCTGCACCATCTTGAATTCCAAGGCAGAAAAGTGGAATGCAAATTACAGTTGTGCCTCTACTTAAGAATGCCTCTACATACGAACTTTTCTAGATAAGAACCAGGTGTTCAAGATTTTTTTGCCTCTTCTCAAGAACCATTTTCCACTTACAAACACGAGCCTCCGAAACTGTAACCAGAAAAGCCAGGGAGAAGCCTCCGTGGGGCCTCTTAGGAATCTCCTGGGAGGAAACAGGACCGGAAAAGGTGGGGAGAAGCCTCCGTGGGGCCTCTCTAGGAATTTCCTGGGAGGAAACAGGGCCTCCACCCTCCTTGTGGTTTCCCCAATCACACATTTTACATTGATTCCTATGGGAAAAATTGCTTCTTCTTACAAACTTCTATTTGGGAACTTGGTCACGGAATGAATTAAGTTCGTAAGTAGAAGCAACACTGAACATATATGTCTTCTTCCTTTGTTCAATCTTCTGCATTTAACAGCTTTCACATTTCCTTGAAGGCTAAGACAGAGAACTGGGTAGTATAATACATTTGATCCTTCTGTCAAACCACTGTTAGAAAGATACTGGAAATGTGGAGACTGATTGTTAAGATGATTTATAATTGGACAGGGCCACATGGGTTTGAGGTCCTGATGCAGCCAAATACACAGGGAAAGTTATTTACACCCTCTCTTGGGCTTTGCCCTTGAGCTTCCTGTTCCTGTGGCAAGGACATGTCATTCTGTTGGTTGC